>NC_048299.1:127396610-127437839 GCF_013100865.1 Trachemys scripta elegans | reverse complement strand
CAAGGCACATTAACAACTTATGTGAAAAACCTGAACAATGCCAAACAAGGATACAACAGCCTGCAATCTTGTAACCATGTTTGTGGTTTTCCAATTGGTCTGATCTTGCACATATGTCACATACATTGACATCAACATGAGCCATCGTTGTCATCATCTGTTGTCAGGTCACACTAGTGGTCCTTCACCTTCTCAGGCTACAGAATACCTTCATGAACCAACTCTTCGGATGCACTATGCACTATGCATCCGAAGAAGTGAGGTTTTTACTCACGAAAGCTTATGCCCAAATAAATCTGTTAGTCTTTAAGGTGCCACCAGACTCCTTGTTGTTTTTGTAGATACAGACTAACACGGCTACCCCCTGATACTTAACAGTTTACAGTCCCTTCTTTGTACATGCCCGAAAAGGTATTAAAATGTATGAAATGGTTTAACACTGTTTGCTAGCTTCCACACTGAATAAACTCACTGGGCTGGCATGTTACCTGTTCCTGATACTAAGCAGGCTTAGTCCATAAGCCTGAATAGATAGTGTCTGTTCTAAACTCCATAGCCTGCCCAATAATGTGAATGGGGTCACATCAGCCCTGCCACTCCCTGGACAGCCTCATTCATATTAATTGAGATCAAAAGGACTCATTCTGATCATTGGGATAAAGGCTATCGATCAGGGTGTCCCAAATGAAGATTCTACTCTTATAATAATAGTTACTCATAGCATCTAGGTAGCACTTTTCCTCTTCAAAGCATTTGCAATTAACTTTATAACTAATCTAACTTTCTAACTAAACTAACTAATCTTCCAAGACTGAAGTCTGAGGAAAATCCCCATATCAAATTGTCTTAGTCTGGCAATGAATCAGTTTGAAAATAGTATAGAACAACTGGTTAAAGGAAATATAAAACTTAGATCGAATAGATATGAAATCAGGCACCTTTGATTCTTTCAGCAGGTGAGTAATTCATATAGGATTGTGCCTTTCCCAGATAGGAATGAAGCTGGGTTTTTCATAAATGAACACAGCGTTTCTTTAACTAAGCATATGTTCAGAGTATTTCAAAGAGCCTAAGAGATCTTCTTTTTAAGAATGGCCTGGGGGAAGCTCAAATAAAATAGGAAAGTGGAATGAGAGAGGGCAGCAAGTACTTTTCTATGCTATCCCAGCCAGAAGGGAGTACAACTGGACTGGAAAGAGGCATACCATCTGCTCACACTATCATTGTAATATACTAGGTGGGAAAGTTTCATGTTGTAGAAATGTGAGGACACCATTTTGCTACGGGCACTTCAAAATTTTCACTGTATTTTGGGGCTTTAATCAAATAAAATCCACAAAGAGACAGGGAAAGAGTGGGGAACCCTTTCTAGAACCTTTGAGAACTTGATTCTGGATACAAGGATCTTGTGGCCACATAAGTGTTTTAATTTGAAGTATTAGGGTCAAATATTTTAATATCTGGAAAATTCATTGGTTGTGATAGGAGCAGCTGCTGTAGTTAAGGTTGCATTTTTTCCCATTGTAAACTGTTCTCCCCATCCACATTTTCATGTATTCATAACTCTGAAACATTTACCTCTGGTGCTGACATCTTTCATGTTTGGTTCATGCTTGAGTGTGATTTTTTTTAGAAAGTTTGAGCAAAATCACTTCAGCTGTTGCTGAGTCATGAAATGGGGAAGGCATATTTTTCCATCTTCAAAAGAAATGATCCCTTTTTTTAAAAAAGGGTTATGTTAAAAATGGCTGGTTTAAAGTTGACATGGGCATAATCCTTACTGAGCATATGCGCTTTTGTTTATTTTGAGGAGGGGGGAAACTGATGGTGATTTAATAAAGTCAGGGCCATATATATAAGTTCTACTATAATATAAGTTCCTGAGTAGAAATCCAAAGAAAATCTATCAAATACATTTACCATCACTACCCTCCACTGGCCTGGCCTCTGGGGGAAACAAATAGTGAATTAACATGATGTTTGCCATCAATCATTCTGGTACCTCTGCTGATATGTTGCACCTTCCACTCCCTCCTTTCTTCTTAACCTCTTCCTCCCCCCATAACCTCTTCCTCCCCCCTTGTCTATTTAGATGATAAGATCTTGAGGGCAGGGATCATCTCTTGTACATATTGTATTGTAATTAGCACAGTGGAGGCCTGATCCTGAATAAGGCCTCTAAGCACGACCATAATATAACAACATGATGTGCTTCATCCCTGCAGGATTAGAGGGAGTTATAAATATTCAAATCCAAGTGAAACCTAAGGATTTTCTCATTTAGAAACCTGATTTCAACTTAAACTAACTTGTGATTACTGTTAGTTTTAACAGATATATATGTCAAAATTGTTTAACAGGTCTATGCTTCTAATGCTGATATTCCTTAAATCATGGTTATTTGCCTCCTGCCAATCTAATTTGTGTAAAATATATCTAATCTTCTTTATTTTCTCTTTTCCCTGGTGCTTCCATCTGTCTTTGTTCATCCCAAAACCCATTGTCTCCTTGAACAACCACAGCAGCATATAGAGGGAAAAGTTGCTGGTTAATATTAGTTGAGCATAATAGACAGCTGGAGAGGATGGCACATGATTTTTTGCTGTAATACAGTATATTTATACTATTTGATCTAATTCTGGACATAAGTCATGTATGAACAGAGTGAGTGCATGTTGTGGAATCATCTGGTTCTGTTAGAAATGTGCTGTACTGTAGATGTAGTTAATGATTACATATGTCAGAACTGTGGATGTTTATATTCTGTATATTGTGTAGTCTCAAGGCAAATTTGCTGTAAATTTCCCACCAGGGGGACTTTGGCTTCACTTACTTAGAATTATAAATTGCCAGATAGGATGTACTGCCATAAGGGTATCTATCCTGTACATTTCTGCTACTGAGATGAATCAGAGCACAGACTTGGTACCCTCAGGTGTGAAAAACAGATGGGTTCATGTCACCATTGTGAAGACACATTAGCAATTTGAAAACCTTGAAGACATTTCACAATCACTTCAATTACTGAAGGTACAAACTATAAGTCATGTTTACTTTTGGGGTATGCTGTGCATGAAATATGTGGAAACTATCCAGTTATTCTTCAAATGGATTTGAGTTTATCTAAATCATGACGTGACACTCTGATTGCTTGCTAAGGATGAGCAAATCAATTTAAACCTGAAGTATTATGGGATATTGGTGGTAAAAATTTCCAGAATATTGCTCTGGAATTTTTCCAGATTCTTGAAACATTTGGTAGATGTGGCAAATTATATTTGATTTTCACTTGTTGATATTATAAAACACCCACACTGTTTCTGTTAGGTTGTTGTCATTTAAGAAATACACGTGAAGCTCCCAAAAAAGTCAACTGAAGTTGTAAACATCATTATAAAATAATGCAGTTATGCTTCTTAATGAGCTGGATGGACCATTCAGGAATTCTCCCTCAAAATAAATACTTAGTCTATTTTTAAAGTTTTAAAGTTTAACATATTCAGTTCAGTCTCTATTTTTATTTCTTCAATTCTCTGTATAAATGCATCAAATTCTTATTTGGCAAACTTACTTGATCACTGTTATAGTACAGTGCATAAAAAGTTCACAATACTAAAGTGAGGTTTGTTATACTGCATCTTATTTTTTGACACATTAACTCTTGCTCTCTAGTGCCTTTGAAAGCCTTGTTAAATGCCTGCAGCCTCAGATAAAACAGGCCATCTAGTCACTTACATTGTAGCTTCCTCTTCTGATGAATCTGCCTGCTCCAGCCTTCTCTACTTCTCATCTCACATCAGTGGCTTGCTCCCTTACCCACTTAGAACCTACTCTCCAACTTGTCAGGGGGACTGATGATATGACCATACTGGATCATTATTGCACCAAGGGAGGAGGGTGAGATGATTTCCATGAAGACAGCTGAATTCTCAACTGGTACCCTATTTAGAATCTTAAATTGTAACATGGTTATGCATATATGTGTGGCATACATATGGGTAATTTTAATTGATAGATGCCAAGCAATTTTATTTCAAAAATTACTGAAAATATTTAGCTTCATGAAACAAGAAATAGTAGGTGAGCTCTTACTGCTTGTTTCTCTTACTGCTAACTCAGGAGTGTGGCTCGCACTGTAGTCACAGAGTTTTTTTTACATGCTTTAGGGGACACCATGATTAAGATCAAGCAAGATAATCACAGTTATTAACTGTGACTATTTTATTAAAGAAAACAAAAAAGAAAAATGTTAAACAAAACAACACAAATAACTTTTGAGTGTTCTCTGTTTTTCTTATATGTCTGTGGCTGCTTGCTTACAGAGATGGACAGGATGAGTTGTCAAGTGCTTGCTGTCTGAGCAGGGTTGTAGAGGGTGTGTGTGTGTGGAAGTGCTCACTTCAGAGTTTTTGTATGCTATTTTCCTTCTTCTTTCCATGAAAGTAAGAAAACATACCTCTTTCAGGCTTGTTTAGATTCAAAGTTAATTGCTGTCAGTCTCACTGGCTTCAGGCCTTCAGGGTTGGCTTAAGTGACACCTTCAGCTCCTGAATATTCAATCTGTTTAATTTCTTTAATTGCTTTTCATCTGCCTGAAAGTGTAAGATAACTTTTAACGTTAGTTTTAGCTTTCTTTTTATTCAGTTAATTTCTGAGGTATCTCTTTAGGTCCATCAGGGTTTAATAGGAGTTGAAATTTAGTTTCAAATGAGTCCAAACACTCATGTCATGTTCTGTTTCTAAAAATCAGCTCTCAAAATTGTCTTTTTAAATTAAATTCTTAAAGAACGTTGTTAAGCTTAAGTAATCATCAAAGATGATATTGTCTTTTCTTTTTACCAGTCCTTTAAGAGGTTCTTCTTGTCTTCCTGAGCGTGGTGAGAGGTTGCTTAAGCATTACCAGATAACTAATTTCCTAATTAATATAAATATTGCTACACTCAAATGGCTTATTATATTAGTAACCAGTTATAGCATCAAATAACCAGATTCTATGTGTACATAAAGCATTTAATTATTTACATAACAATTACATTGGATACTTTGCATTTAGCTAACATGTTTGCAAGAATGCATTTCACAAAGGTGTTTCCAATTTCAACATTTAAGAAATAAACAAAAGGTTTGACAGACTTGCAACGACACATGTTTTCTTAGAGGCTTTCTGAATGAAGTTTTTAAAGTAATGATAAAATTCATTTCAATTTGAACAATTCTAGGATTCTTTGTGTGGGTTTACTTAGCTGTATTACTCTGATAGCACACCCTACCTTCCTTTCACAATCAAGCTCTTCCTAAAACATGAATGTTTTATAGGGTTAGTCTTCTTGAAATAAGGATTACCTTTGTAAAAAGCTGATATCTTATACAAAGGGAGACGTGTGACACTGTGATTGGTTTATTTGTTTCGTTGACCAGATGGTTTCTAGATTTACAATCTACCATTTGCAATATATTTAAAATTTGTAATTATGTATATAGAAGGGTGGAATGCTGTCAAGGCTGCTAAGCTATTACAGCTGCTCAATGCTTCTGATCTCGGAGCTCCAGTGTTATAGCACTAGCAGAGAGTGCACTAATTCAGCAGACCTCGATGTTACTCATAGAGAAAGACCACAGGTATGGTTCAGGGACAAAGGCTCTTGACCAGGTATATTGCCCTCAAGGCACGGTCCTAACGACTCACACAACTTGCACAAGTACATTAACACATGAGTGCCCTGTGGCAAGGAGCAGCTCAGTCATCAGTGGGAGTTTCTGTTGTCCCATCGGCCACACAAGGGGTTAAGGTGAGGTACCCCAACATTTATAGACAGACAAACAACTGGGATAAACAACTTACCTACTACCTTATGTGTTTTATGACATTTGTTCGTTACCTCACCTTGTTCCTTATATTTTAGACAAAATATCCCTATTCATTGTTCTGTCAAACCATCTTATCTTGGGATGTTTCTGTACTAGCTTTTTGGAATATATTAACATAAGTATCTAGTGCCTAGTACTTCTTAGGAACGGCTATATTTTAGCAATACTAGCAGCAACTTTACCAAGGCCATGCAGCAAGCAGTGAACTTGTAAGCATCTGCTTTAATACATGGCCTGACTTCGATTCACAGCCTCTTGTTCAGGCCTCAAGTCTTGCCCCAGGCCCAGTGTTCCAGGCTTTCTCTACTACATGTAGTTGAGGACTTGCCTGACATAGATTCATAGATTTTAATGTCAGAAGGGATCATTGTGATAATCTAGTCTGACCTCCTCTCATTGCAGGGCACAGAATTTCACCCACCCGTTCATGTAATAGACCCCTAACCTCTGGCTGAGTTACTGAAGTCTTCAAATCATGATTTAAAGATTTCAAGTTACAGAGAATTAAGAACTTAAGAACAGCCATACTGGTTCAGATCAAATATTATTAATGCAAACATATTAATAGGAGATGAAAGTTCAGTTTATAAAATTAGACCTTTGTCATGTCTCTCCAAATGTGCTATGTATTGTCATATATTGAGGAAGGTCATCTATATTGTGCATATAAAATAGCAACAGCTTATTTTCTAAGTTATGTTAGGCAACGGTGATATTCATCACCTATGGAAATATGGGCTTGAACTTTAGGTCTACACTGTCGGAGAATAACACAGTTCTCATTCTTTGTTTGGGTACAGCAAAGTCAGATACTTTATTCTCTCTCTATCAGTTGCATAGAGGGAGAGAGTGCACTAGGACACAGGGTCTCCCCCTCCTAGGCAGGTCTCTCAGCAAGTAAACAATTATAGCAAGCATTTATACCTTTTGTTACAGACAATGAAAAGCAACAGCTGCATTTTGTTTATACATAGGTCATTCTGATATCTTGTTTTTCCTCACTTATGTAGACTCTTAGTCTACATTCCATATTGTCTGCACATTATCTACACAAGATCGCAACAACTTCTCACACAGTTCTTTCCCACTCACCTCACACAATCCTCGCTTCTACAAATCTTGCATTATTAGGGTTACAGTTAGCCTGACTCTTGCTAACAAACTGTCACGCATTGCAATCCCCTTCCTGTCAATTCTTTCTCTGCTTCCACAACACACTCAAAAACTTCCTTTAATTTTCAATACATTTCAGGGAAAATTCGTGGAATTCAGATGTTCACCTATAAGACTTGTAAACGACATCTGTGCCCCCAAATCAAACAGTTAGATGTTTATTACATGCAAATTTAGAATCTCACTTTCAGTCCTTTGTCAATTTGACCCTTAAGATTTTTAAAGAAGTTTAGTTTTATTCTCTGAAAACTAAACAAGAGAAGTATGTGTCTCCTCAAGCTAACAAGATAATCCTTAAATATGGAAATTGCCTATTTCATTGTCATTTTAACTAGTCTGTAACTATCATGGTATGGAGTACTTTCATTAATCTTAATGGGGTATTAACTTAATAAACTTTAGTTTGTGACCATTTAAATGCCAATGCTGTTAAACAACTAGCTATGCCATAAACACCCAGCTTGAGCCATTACAGTTCCATTGTAAGAATTTGCTGAGTCTAGATTTGTTTTAGACAATATGGGCTTATGGAGAAAGAAGCACAAATCGGAATAAAATATTCATGTTCCAAACACTGGACTCTAGTTACTTCTTTTAATCTTTTTTATTCAACTGATGTGCTATTTGTTATTTCAGATCACATACATATCACGAGACTGGTTGGTTTTTTTGTCTTACTGCAAAAAATGGGAAAAGATCCCTCCCTGACATTTCCCCTGGTGAAAACCAAAAGATATCTCTGCAGATTCAGATTGCATATCTCTGTGCATTGACTCAAGTGACATGTGAATCTTACATCCTGCATTTGTTTTGTTTTGTACTTTACAATTTATTCGGGTTGCTTAAAGTTCTGCAATTCACTGACAGTCCTTTTGGTTCCTCATATTATCACAGGACACGAGGAGTGACCTCTATGGTTGTTTAGTTTTATTGTCATTTTCTACACAGGTTGGTGATTGCAGCCCCCTGGGGCATGACACTAGTCCTTATATGGTAAAGCTTTCTTATAGTATAAATTAGTGAGAAAGTTGCAAACATTTCTCTTATAAATAAGAGAACTGGTTACAGTTGACAAGTGAAATTAGTGATTTGGAAACCTCCATTTACTGAGACGAGGCTCCATCCTGAAACAATTTTGCGGAAGCTGCACTATTGGATAGTTTTACGTCTGTTTAAATGCCAGCTGAGAAAATAGAAGGAAGATTCTACTAAGTACATAATCCTCATGATGCATGAGTAACTCCTGTTGATGCTTAGAAGAGAATTTACCCCTAGGTAAGTGGACTGTGAGGAAATAAGAGAGCGGACAGTATAAAAACATCCTTGGGAACATTGGACAGGAAACATGTCAGAAAACCTAACTTTGAGTTAGGGAACAACCAGTGTGATTACCACACAAATGCAGAAAACAAGATACTTTCTTGTTCAGTAGAGATACTTACTTGCTGAACTTATTTTTAAAATGGCAATTAAATTGTGGTGAACATTTCTCCAAAAATGTTAATCATAAAGTAAAAGTGTCAAAATCAGCCATGGTGTCAGCAGGTCCACTTTGTGCTGATCAGTGTATTTAAAAAAAAATGGATGGAGAGAACTTCATTGGCTTCAGTGAAAATGTGCCCTTCTACACAGGATTGAAGTTGGCTCGAAGTGTCAGTCTATGGTACACATCTATTATGATTGACTGATCAGAATCTCCAATCAGTTGGAAATGCAGTTATTTGGAAAATGGTTATTCTTATTACTTGGGATACAGAGTATTTTGGGGAGGAGCAGAACATTCTGAGGAAATCAATTCCTTATTAGTATCAGTGCTGAATGGGAACTGTATTTTCCATTTTTGCAGAAAATCAATTTCAACTTTTTCTGTTCTAAATGGAATGAAAACAAAATTTCTTGAAATTGCCTGCAAAACATTATTCTGAAAACATTTTATCTTAGATCAAGCAAAGCATTTCATTTTGATAAAAATGAAACATTTCTTTCTGGTTTTGACCACCTTAAACTTTAAAAAAATCTGTTTTACATAAAAAAAAAAGAATTTGATTTCAATTTACAGTGAAAAATCAAAATATTCTATTCTATAAGTGTCAGAATGAGACCTTTCAGTATTATCAAAATGCTCTGTTTTGTTCTTAATTACATTGTGTTGAAATTGACACATTTTTAAAAATTTTATATTTTCCTCACAAACTCACTTGAACATCAGAATAGCCATATTGAGTTAGATCAGGCTTTCATATCAAGTTCAGCAAGGTGATCATGAGAAAAAATCTGTATTAGGTCTGTCTTAAAAAATTAAATTTCCCCCTTCCCTGACACTTCTTACACTAGTTCCAAGCTTCAGAAATTACATGGGGAAATATTAAGAAGTAGCTACCTTCTGGAACAATAACACTATATCTGCTGTTCTCCAAATAAATGAAAACGATTGCTTTCTGCAAGATATTCTGGAAGTTAAAGTTCCTAGATCCTTGGTGACCAGTAATGCCAGCTGCTCCCTGCACAGCCTCCCTAGGCTGCTTTTAACCCCTTCCTTTTCAGTGTGGGGTGAACACCCCCATGGCACTGTCTGTAAAAATAAATTAATTATATTGTTAATTTGTCCCTTATGCTGGGTGTACACTTAAAAGTAAGGTTGACATAGCTATGTTGATCAACGGTGTGAAAAATCCGCTCCTGTGGACAGTGTAGTTATAATGATCTATCACCAGTGTAGTTGCATCTGTGTCGACGAACAATGATTCCATCAACATAGCTACCATTGCTCAAGGAGATGGTGTTCCTACAGCGACAGGAAACCCTTTCCATTGCTGTAGGCTGCATTTACACTATGGGGTTATGCTGACATAGACATGTTGACATAACTATGCTGGTATGGTCTCCATAGGTTAGACATACCCTTATTCTTTATGCTCCTTAAGAAAAAAGAGAAATATGGCTGTATCAGAGCTCCAACCTACATTCTGGAGTAGTATCAGACTCTAAAAAACTATTTTGATGTTTATCAGGACCACTGTATGAATGGCTTGTATATTTGTATAATCTGTAAATCCAAAAATCTATAATTTATATTTAATCAGTATATTCTTACTGGGTAGCGGAGGGAAAAATCAAACCATTATGTAACTGGAGTTTCCCCCCGCAAATCTAATTTTGTTGACGCACTCTAATGTATGTCATGATTTCTTTCTTTCTTTTTTTTAAAAAATTTTAAAGAATACATTTTGTATGGATGTACTAGTTCTCTGTTGGTTTTTAGAGGAGTCTTTATAGCAACAAAGAAACTGACAGATTATACAAGAAAAACAATGAAATTAACTAGAGACAAATTGTTATCACATCCACAAAGTAAGCACCTTAAAAAGTAGAGTATTGTTTAACTAATTTCCTTCAATCAGAGTGGTCATAGCTGTTACCTGTAACTATTGAAAGTACACTTTTCCTCAGACAAATATGATTTTTCACATTGCCATTAAGGAGATACTGTCAAGAGGAAGATACCATTATCTTTTTTCAATAAATAATTTAATTAGTTAAATTAATTTCTGAAGGTGATTTTTCACTATTTAAAAGCATAATTGATAAACAGTACCAAAAAGGCTAGTTTAAGAAATTAGTGGAAGCTGCACCATATCACAGACCACCAACTCTGCCCAGACCCATACACTAAAGCCAGTAATGGAAATGAGACCCACAGGAGACAAGACTATAATGAGCCACAGGCAGAGAATAGGAGGGACCAAGGTGTACCAGTGCTCAAGGCCCTGCGATGTCATGGAAATGATTAAATGAGATATACCCAGATGATCGTTATAAGTGACTGTGACGAACTGGGACTGTTCTTAATGTGGTCTTTGAATGCTGAGTGGGGAGTGTTGGCTGGGAAGGCAGGGGAGGTTGGCTAGGATGGTCTGCCAACGGAAAGCAACAATACCCGAAATCTGAAGGTGCACACAATTCGATGTTTATTAGGGTGAACTTCCAGCAAGCTTAAATCCAAGTTCCTTTTCCCTTATTTTCAAATCCCAACTTACTTCCTGTTTGCCCCTAATTTATATAGTAATATTCTCAGCTATACTTTAACCAATCATTTTACTGAAATTTACCTAACCAATCCTAACATACTGTAACATGATTAGCTAACCAATTATATCCCACCACCTTAATTAGTTTACACCCAGCAAAATTAATTATACAGCAGACAGAAACAATCACAGAACCAGATAGACCATGCAAATAAACAATAGCAAAGTTGTAACTATAATGACAAAATAATACAGAAGTGAGGATTTCACAACTACATCTATAAAGACATAAGGGTTTCCCAGCTGTGTCTATTGATAAGTGAGTTCTTACCAAACAGAAAACTATCAAACTAAATTTGATATTAAGAGTTTTTTCTCTTAATTAATTAGCTTCTTAGATTTAGTAGGGCAACTCCCACCTTTTCATGTTCTCTGTATGTGTATATATATCTCCTTACTATATGTTCCATTCTATGCATCCGATGAAGTGGGCTGTAGCCCACGAAAGCTTATGCTCAAATAAACGTGTTAGTCTCTAAGGTGCCACAAGTACTCCTGTTCTTTTCGTGGATACAGACTAATACGGCTGCTACTCTGAAACCTGAGGTTATATAAGTACTTAGACAGACAAAGCAACTTGTAACACAACACTGAATTGTAAGTCTCTCGTGTAGAAAATCTCATAAATGTAGGTAGTATTTTTGGCCATTTTACATGAGCAGCATTACATACCACTTTTTATGAAGGGGAATGAAACAGAAGGGCCATTTTAGGTGAACAGAATGAACTACCCAAGCTGAAATCTGTCCAGGACTCCAGGTTTCACACTACAGCTCTTGCAAATAGTGCTAAGGTTAATTTCTGATGAAAGTTATTAGTGATCCTCTTATTTTTACCTCATTCAAAAGACACCAATCCAGTAGCACCATGTTCCCTAACACTATGGCAAAAATGCCATCTCCTGAGTCACAAGCACAACTTCTTGCACTTTTTTTTTTTGACCTCTCACCCAATTTTTAATGAGGCTAGATTCAGTATAGTTTGTGAAATTAAAGGAGATCTCACCTGTGGTCATATGACACAAGTAAAACTTCTTTGCTTTACATGCATTTATTAGTGGGCATCTTTTCTAAAGTTTTGGTGGAAAATTCCAAAATTAAAGAAGAAATTTTAATAAAAACCTCAAATAAGTTGAGAACCTGGAATATATCTGATCGCTAAAATAAACCTTAGAGAAACTTCTTATAATTGACCTGCTTTCTCAATTTTCAGTGACTATGATTGTATTGAACTCTTGCTGAAAACCAAACAGATGTTGGCTAATTTGGATGCAATATACTATAACTTTGAAGAAAGCTGTAAATTTAGTGTATGGTGTGACACAGTGTACTAAAAATTAAAATATTTCACATTTTATTTGTAGTGGAGGAGCATATATATTTGGAATAAATATCAGGGGAAAGAAAATAGTTGTGTTTGTGTATGTTTGCATTTGCTTTGCGAACATTGTCTGCAAAATGGCCAATGCTTTTCCATCTAAGTATAAACTCTGAAGCATTGTAGAATCCAACTAAACCTAATTTAAAGGCACAATTATGCCTTTGAAAGTTTGTGCATAACTTCAATAGACTTCAAAGAGAACCATGAAGAAGCATTTTAGGGTGGAACTTCATCCTAAATTTATGTATTTCTTAATTGTTGCTTATTGTTATTTTAGAAACTTGCTGGACTCCACAGAGCTAATATAGAATAGAACAGGGGTCGGCAACCTATGGCACATGTGCCAAACATGGCACATAACCCAATTTTGAGTGGCACGCTGCTGCCTGCCGCGGTCCCGGCCCCCAGCCCCACTCAGCCCCCCTGCCCTCTGCTCCCCCCTGCCGGGCCAGGAGGCAGAAGCTTGGTCCTGCGGCAGCCAAGCTTCCCCCCTCCCCCGCTTCTTCCCCCAGCGTGGTGCTTTCCTGCCCCTCCTCCTCTCCTTCCCTGTGCTGATTAGCTGATGGCCCTTGTGAGGGGGAGGGGGAGAAGTGGCAGCATGATCACTGCTCCGTAGAGGAGGCAGAGAAGAGGTAGGGACGGGGCCTTGGGGAAGGGGGTGGAACAGGGCATATCCCTTCCAGCCCCCTGCTGTGAGCCGCTCAGGGCATGGGGCTGGGAGCACCCCCATGAGCTGAGCACCCCAGCCCTCTGCCTTGAACCCTGAAGCCCCCCACACACCCAGCCTTCTGCCCTGCACCCCCACACACCCCCAGCCCTCTGCCCTGACCCCTGAACTCTCCCCCACACCCCCAGCCTTCTGCCCTGCACCCCCACACACCCCCAGCCCTGTGCCNTTGCCCTCTGCCCTGACCCCCAAACCCTCCACCACACCCAGTCTTCTACCCTGCACCCCCCACACTCTCCAGCCCTCTGCCCTGACTCCTGAACCCCCCCACACTCCCAGCCCTCTGCCCTGACCCCTGAACCTCCCCCAAGGTCTGGGGTCCCGGCTGCTGGCCCCTTGTCAGCCAGTGCCCCAGCCGCAGGCCTCATTCAGCCCGCTGCTGACCTAGGTAAACAGAACCCCAGGCTGGCAGCAGGCTGAGCAGGCTGGTGGCATAAGATCAGCATTTTAATTTAATTTTAAATGAAGCTTCTTAAACATTTTGAAAACCTTGTTTACTTTACATACAACAATAGCTTAGGTATATAATATAGACTTATAGAGAGAGACCTTCTAAAAAGCGTTAAAATGTATTGCTGGCACACAAAAACCTTAAATTAAAGAATAAATGAAGACTCGGCACACCACTTCTGAAAGGTTGCCAACCCCTGGAATAGAACTTTATTTTGTAAAAGGATTTATTATAAGGAATCTAACAAAGTTGTTCTTCATTGATGATAGTTCTGCTTTTTCCAATAATTAAAATAGCTTAACGATAATTGTGAATGTTTGGGCTGGAAAATTTCTGCTAAAGATTATACTGTATTATTGTTTTTATAGCACAGAAGTGTGGATGGTACTTTACAGAACAAATTAAGATATGGTTCCTGCCCAAAAGAGCATAGAATCTAAGTGCAGATCTGATGCTACAAGCAAGGGAAACATATAATAGGGAGGCAGTAAGATGAAGAAGAACAAGTTCAATAAAATATTATATTTCCCATACACCAAACAAAAATTCCAGGAATTCTCTTTTCCTGGAAAAAAGACTAAAGCTTTTGAAAGAACAACTATTTAGTGGACCAAAAGGTAACTAAGTACAAAATATTGATTTGGATCTGTTAAGATAATGCACTTTTTATGTAATGAACCAATATATAGATAGATAGATTAGATAGTGAAAATAATCACACTTTTTGAAATGCATTGCTAAGGAGTAAACTTGTTAAAAGCTATATTTTGAGTGCAACAATGTTTATAATAAAGTGCCAATAGAATACTGTTGAATTAAAACAAATGCTTGCTTTAATTGCCAAAATTAATAAAAGAAAATTAAAATGCTAATTTGGAGGCCATTTCTGCCACCATTTCTGAGTAATAGTTTACCCCACAAGCAAAGCTGTGGATTTCAGTGTGAAAACTTAAGGAGGAAAGTAATGCTTATCATGAGTAAGGATGGCAAAATCTAGCCCTTGTATGAACAAACCTGCTTTCCTGCCAGTTCAGAAAATGGAATGTATAAGTGTTATACTACCCTAGCATAACAGCTTATACTAAATAATTTTTTCACAATCCTAATTGAGGAAAAGGTTCCGTTAAACTATAATGATTTTCACATTCCTTATTTCTCATTCCTGGATTTAATTTACAGGTAACTAATAGGTATTACAAGAATTCAGGATTAACTTTCTAATTTTATGCATGAAAGGATCAGTACAATGGCCCCTCTAAGTTAGATGAGGACTTGCAATTACTTTTGCAATTAAACTTTCATGAAATCAGCAGGATTTTGTGGTTACTCTTCTGTATTGTTCACAGCAGTTAACCACAATGACAGAAATGTTGTTACTACAAAATACACTATGGATTTTTAAGACAATAAAAAAAGCTAAGTAAATCTGCAACAGGAGGCATTCTAGTAAAGTAGTACTTTGGTATTTGTGCCCTGTTTCTAGCTTGACATGATCCTATCAGCCTTTCAAATCCTATTAGCCAGGTTGTTTTCACTTTCTTCTATTGATCCAGCTATAGATCCAGCTATTAATGAAACTTTCCTACTGTGGAGTGGATCATCCAAAACGAAACATAAAAGGCATTCTCTGAACTTTGTGATTTTCATTTAGTTTATCTCTTCAATTAGAGAGAAAAAAACTAACCCGGAGGATGCTTTTCCCCCTCCGCTGTGTGCATTTCTGCTCTATGAAGAGAGAACTTCTGACAAAAGTCTTCCAGCACCCCATAAACAGTTTTGCCTTTTCTAGATATTGGAACATGCTTTACTTTAAGTGACAAAGTTGTGTTACCTGTGACCATATGGCCTAATTCATGCACTCGTGATTTGTAAAAGAAGCCATTTGTGGTCACCAGTTACACTGACTAAGCCATATTCTCAGTGAATAAAAAATAACTTTATCTGCATTTGCACTTTTTGCTTCCCCTTGGCATGGGGTATGTTGTTCAGAGAGAAACAAAGCTAGCTGATGTACCTTGTAGACGTATGAACTGTTTAATTGCAGCAACAAAGCTCTATCTAAATGGCATCAGAAATCCCATTTGAAATCATAAACAACATTGGGGGGAAGGTAGTATCAACCTATAGGCCTGCAGCTGAGTGTGACTTTAAATGTAAGAGTGAATGTGCCCTACAATTCTTATTGTTTTTCCTTAGGTGATAGCAAATGTGATCTAACACCCATACTGCTTTCTTTAGTTAATTAAAAAACTTGAACTATACACTCTTTAATTTTTTCTACTCTTTAAAGTCTGCCTGACATTGAGCTTTTTTCAGAAGTAAATTGAGCTGTTTTAATTTCAGCTGGCAACACTTTAGATGAAAATATCCATCAAAGGATAAGGAATTGTTGTATTTCTGATTTGATACAGTTGCAACAAGGGAGCCAGTTTCATGACACTTTTTCAAGGAGTCAGCCTCAAATTACTCTTATAATTTAGTTAGGATGACAAGGTTTATACCTGTGTAGAATCTCTTCAATACTCACTCACACATACTGATTCATTCATTCATTTACTTTTTTAGTAATTATTTCCCAAGGACTACTTCTCTGTTGTATATTTTTCACATCAATATGCAGTTCAACAGTCTACACAGGGGCACACTTAAATAGTTCACAATGGTTTTAAACATATTGCCAGTTTGAGCAATATTCCCTACACTTAAAATGCAAGTACCACTGGAACTGACAATATTAACATTAACATTACTGGCACTTTTTAAGTTCAGCACAGTATATCTAACAAAAATGTGATATTTAAGAGGATTTGTTAACCTACACATGCCTACTTAAACACTACATTTTTCCTGAAACTAAACGTTCCAGATAACTGAAAATGAAAATGTCATTAAATTTGCATGCAAATTAGAAACTGCCCAAAATCTCAGTATATTTTGTCAAAAGTATTGACTTGTTTCAGCCTGTTTTTCTATATTTATATTCTAGACACTTTTAATAACTCTTGGGGGCATATCCTGATCCCACTGAAGTCAGTGGCAAAACTCCCATTGACTTCAATGGAGCCAGGGTTTCATTCCTCTTGTCCCCAATAGGCTGGGATTTTGGCTCATACTATATGGTTACTCATTGGCTAATTCTAACCTCTGATAAACATGTGCAACTACTGTTCTAGCCAGTGAGAGTTCCTTCTTTGCATCTGAAGCCAAAATAACTAACTATAAAATCCTGTAAATTGGTGCCTTCTTTTCACCATTCTGTTAACTCTGGGACACATTGTGCAACAGTTTTTAAGCAGATCTCCTTTTTCTAATCGCTTAGGACTTCTGCACAAAAGTCAACTGCACAATATAACATTTATGACTCTGTCCTGCAGTCATTAATGAGGCAAAATTCCAATTTAGTGACTTACATAGGAATTTAGTCTGTGTAAGGACTGAAGGCCCTGAGAGGAAAATGTAGGTTTATTTTGAACTGTAATCTTCTAAAATAACTAAGATATAAACAATTTTTTAAAAAGTTTAAAAAATTCTGCTGTTCCCATTTATTTAATAGCACAATGAAACAATAATTAATAGCAGACTTAAAATATACATTTCCTATAGAATTACATGATAGTACATCCTTGGTCAGTGTATCACACATATTAACCATAAAATAGCCACTAAGTTTTCAAACACACTCATTTGTGCCACAGACAACTGTGTCTGTAAAATGGTGAGTGCAAATTTCGGCCCACATTTTCAAAAGGAGCCATTGATTTTGAGTGCCCCAGTTCTGGAATTCCCAATTTGAGAAATCTGTGAACTATTATGAGTACCAACAACTCCAGCTGAAGCCAATCGAAGCTACAGATGTTTGAGGAAGCCAGCTCCAATGCGTCTTGAATTAGGTACCCAAAAATGAGTCACCCACAATCAATGGCCGTTTTTTAAAATTTGGGCCTAATGGGCTTAAATGAGGACGGTTTGCAAATGTAATTAAATAAATAATTTAAGGGACAAACTCTGACTTTAGATACTCTCACTGAAATCATTAAGAACAATGTGCATGCATCCAAAAACAGACTTTGGCCCTGACTGTTCAACATAAAAAGAGCTCTTGTTGAAGTCACTTGCACGTTCACTTGAGACAAAACCAAAGTTTGTTTAAAGAATCTTTGTTTTAGGCAAGTTTTGATATTTTTTGACATTGTTTGAACCATTATAAGAAAGATCTAAAGCCTCTTTCTCATTGATCACTGTATATTTTTACCTTCTGTGAAGCACATATTGATGTGTTGCATTCACACATTCTAAATAAATCTTGGTGGTCCCTAAGCACATCCTTTTGCACACCATTGTGAGCAATTTCAGGTGGATGGAAAGCAGAAGTATTTTCATTGGAGGATACAGAAGGCAGCACAAAGGTTTGTAGTTGAAGCACGGACTGGCATTCAGGTCCCAAACTTTATCTGCAGAGTGCAGGCTATTCACGTATTACTAGCTCTCCTAGCTTCTAGCCGCTAAATTCCTAAAATAGGCTAAAATAAATAAAAACATTCCTAATAGTCTTCATGTAAATGATCATGAATTTTCCTCAAAATCATGACTGGAAGGAGAGGTGAACCACAGGATGATGTCTTTATTAATACTCAAGAAAAAGTAAAATTTGAGAATCTCTGGCATAGCTTGATTGAGTTTGTTGTTGTTGTTGTTTTGTTTTAATGGCTTTGGCAATTTTGTTAGAACCAACTTTCATTGGAGAGAAGATTATATTTTGTTGTCAGAATGAGAAATACTCTTGATAGTTATTATGATTGTACCAGTTAACATAATCTTCCGTTCATTTTTGCTGTCATGGCAATACTCCAGTTGACCTGAAAGCATTTAGTCCTCTCTGCACTGCAAGAATGCAAAAATAATTTGATTTCACAATTGTAATTGATTTCATATTTAATGCTGTTTGTTACTTTGAATTTTTTATGGTATGTGAATTGGAAGAATCTTTAACATATTGTAACATGCAACCTTCACATACGCATGTGTAACTTTTCTACATGGTTGATTCAGTGAGAGGAGAAATTTGCATATTATACCAAGATGCTTTCTTAGCTATAAAGAGATGGAAGAAAGTCACAATCTAGTACCTTTGTAACAGAGGTTTGTAGTAAGGCAGTTTTATGCTTTAGAATGAGGTAGCAAGATACAAATGAGAAATGTGTCTGAAAAAAAGAAAGATGGATTACTGCATTTCATTGCAACACAAGCTAGCTCCATATTGCTCAAGCTATGTATAATGCTTAAATCCTCTTCACTCTTTTTCAAAGGATTTGGAAGTGAGTAGGAGAGTGCTGTACTTGGTCATTTAAAATTGTTTAACTGGTGGGGAGGCAGTAATCAAAAAGACCGTTACTATTATCTGGGTTTAGTGTTATTGTTGGGGGGGAGGTATTTAATTTTGGTAATGTATTTTTATAGTCAGTTCCAGAAAGCATATAAAATAAGCCTCTATGGATTTTCATAAGCAATGGCCCTCACCCTCTTTTCTGTCTCACCCTCTCATTCAGTACTGAAGAGTTTTTTCAGAATATTCATTGTATAAGATCCCACACAGAGGTTGTCTGGTAGGTTCCTAACTGCACCATTCATGACTGACATAATTCACTGTTTGTTTTTTTCTCATGAATGAAAATGGTTCCCTCGGAATCTCAGTTATTAAATTAATACCTACCCTTGTTGTGCACTTGGCTCAAGGTTATAGTTTTATTAAATCATATTATAACCATCAATCAACAGGCAGAATATAAAGAGAGAAATACATTCCAAAAACATAAAAGTTTAGTATGAAGTGGTGACTTCAGCTTTCAGGAAGAAGGCCATTACTTGATATTTATGAATCCAGTCACCCGACTTCATGCTCCATTCACCTTAAATATATGTCTTGAAAACCTTGGCTTCTTCCTGTATTGATACATAGATAAACAATCACGTAATGGAAGCCTGGCCATCTAACAAAATGACACTTTGCTGTATTTCAATGTTTCATGAATATCTTCTAGCCTTGCAAGATAGACTTTCATTTTCTCTGATTAAGAAAGTGCTGGAAATAACTACTGGACACTAAACCCCAGTCAAGTCTCTCTCTTTTCTTTCTTCAACAGTTAAACCTAGCAAATGTTATACTGTATTTCAGTGTGTCTGCTGAGAGCTTTATGCCCCCATTTCCATGGAATTCATCGTGATGACATATTGGACTGATTTAGGCTTTCTTTTATCATTGTAAATCTAGAGTAATGTCTCTGAAGTCAGTGAGGTCATGCCAAATTTATATGTCAGTGTAAATGAGAACAGAGTTTGTCTTGAAAAGACCACATTTGTGGTTGACACTGTGTACTTTGTGCATTATTCATTAAACTGTTCTCAGGGCTGGGTCGGTTTCTCCATGTTTATTTTCAGGTACCATGTTCAAAAGAGCTGTACTGTGTTTGAATAAGATGACAGTAAAAGAATCTGCAGGTTAATCTTTAATCTTGAGACAGGCTCTGCCCTCTCTTTTGCACATGTAAAAGGCTCTTTAACTGTGAAACCAGTGTGTTTCTACAATATGAAGAATTTCAGGAGGGTATGTAGGGTTTGCATATCACTGATCAGTGTGGAACAAAACTCTTTGTGCATCTATGTGCAGAGTGTGTTTGGTAGCAAAAGGCTGGAGGATTCATCAGCCAGTGGGCCCTTT
Organism: Trachemys scripta elegans; assembly: GCF_013100865.1. NCBI lineage: Eukaryota > Metazoa > Chordata > Testudines > Emydidae > Trachemys > Trachemys scripta. Next base: position 127,417,437 of record NC_048299.1, on the reverse strand, counting down.
TGTTCAACCCTTCTGCCATCTTCTCCATCCTTCCCCCCAAATTCCTCTTATTCCACTGAATGCTGGTGAAAGGGCTGCAGAAACTACCCTGTCCACCAGGGTTGTCCAGATATCCTAATTACTTGAGTTGGGCAGTGGGACGAAGATTGGACCTGTAACTTCTCTGTTATTTATGATCACCACATTTTTGGGCAGCACAGACTCTGGGCATATGAACAAAATAATGAAAAGCACATTGCAAACTAAAGTTCAAATTCTGGCATAAATTCTCGAAAGAAATGGAATACTGGCCAACAAAGTAACGGTGTCAACCCTTTCGTGTGTCTGTCTATTATGGTACTTGGGGAGGGAGGCGGGGGAACGGTATGTGGTGATTTCCTTGTGTCAAAGGAATTCCTGTGAGAATGGTAAAGATGTGCTGTGAAATAGTATGCTGTCTTGGGATAACACCATTTTGCTCAAGGGACAGAATGGTGTAATCAAAAGATTTTGTGCAGTAACAACAAAACTGCTGCTAAGTATGCAGACATCTTTTATGTGAATTCTTGATAAAAGACCACACAACATTGGGTTAGGGCGAGAGTGTGCACAATGTACTGATAACTAGATCTAGAAGTGTGGTGTGAGCATAGAACTCCTTATCTCTTATGCCTGCTGTTATACAGCTTCCTTTGTTAGCGTGGTTGTAGTTTCTATACTCCCAACTGTAAGAAGTTCTTAACTAGACCTTGATCCTGAGAGGTGAAGAACTCCTGCAATTCACCTTGATTTAAAATCATACTTGCCAAAATTTCCAAACATTGGGAGGCTAAAATTAGGCTCCTAAATCCATATATAGGCACCTGAGTAAGTGAACTGATGTTCAAAAGTGCTGAGCAACTCTCATTGAGGTCAGTGGAAAGCGTTGGGTATGCAACACTTTTAAAAATAAGGTCAATTATTTAGATGTTTAAATATTGAATTAGGAACATAACTTTGGGTACCCACTGTTGAAAATTTTGGCCTTTAAGAATATTTCAATTTAAGATGAGACTTTGTTATAAAAATAAAAATTTCATAATATGCTGTCTCCCTTGCACTGGAAATAAATGTGAACTCTTATTCATATGGAATGAATATGGTCTGCAACACTTTTACTAGTGTAAACATATTTAAAAAAAAAACACCAAAAGGCAGCACTCCACATTCATGTAGATAATTGACTACAGAATTATTCTTGGCATAATCCAAAGTTATGGAAAGCTATATATCTATATATTAAGATATATTTTAGCTGGGGCTTTGCAAATACATATGTGCTCAATGACTAAGGAATAATATTTTATACATTTAAAACATATTTTGCAATTACAGTATTTAGCAGTTTTCATCTGATGATCTCTAAGCACTTTACAAATAATTGTCATAAGACCTCTCTGAAGTAGGCAGGTATTAAATCAAGTTCAGATAAAGAAACTGAGGTATAGTTAGTTGACTTGAACACACTGGGCTGGACTATGACATTTAGGCAGTTTTTTGTGATAATTGATGGAGCTCCAAGGTAGCTATAGGTGGCATTTGGCCTCAGGAAGTTATATGTCCCAAAGATCACTCACACCCAGAGGCTGTCTACCCAGTGCTAGATACTGTTTCCCTTTTCCACATAGCCAGACAGCTCGACTGGCCAGTGTGCATGGAGGCAAGGGAGGGAAAGGAGGAAGGGTACAAAAACATGGCATGCCTCCTGCCTGTTCCTGCCTGTCCTTATGAGGGCTGCACAAGAAGGGAGGGAAGGAAGGAAGCTCCTTATGTGCCTTCCCACCCGCCAACACCATATGAAACAAGCAAATTCCTTAGTTAGGAAAATCATAGACTAGAACCTTGGAGTCCTGACTCCCAGTCCCCTAAATTAACCTATAGATTGTTACATTGTATCTGTGCTGAAAATGTATTCAGTACACCAACTGTCAGCCTAATGTAACTTGAAATGCACTGCTATAATAAACAGTTATCAAAGCACTTGAGGAGAATGTGAGCCTTGACCTTATCTGGATAATTATCTAATAGTTTTCACAGAGTGATCCACTTAATTGGTGCTGGCATTCTTTGCAGTCATTCTATACAGTACTGGCTTGGCCTGTCTCCACTTTTTAGAATGTCCTTGTGTTTTTAATCTGAACTGCAGACTAATAGTCCCATACTTTGTACCTGTATTAAACATTTTGTTTTTTGAAGGCATCTTGAGCCTAAAGTACCTGATGGTATCTTTTAAGCACACATGGCTAATTTGTTGTCTCCAGTCTCTAAAAACATGGCTACCTAGGAAGTCTGCATACTGTACACTTATGCCAAATTCTCACCAATATTAATCATCCAACCATATTCTTCAAATCACAGGAAAATCCTCTTAAATATAATAATATAATAAGGATGCTGGCCAGTAAGCGGAGTAAGCCTTGTAAGTGTAAATCCATTCTGGTTGGGGCAAAAAATCCACATTCTCCACCCAATCACCAGCATTAGTTGGATGTAGATGGGAGTTGTAGTTAGTCAGCTTCTGCACAGAATGAAGCTGTATATCCCATCATACATTAATGAACTGGAAGATGGCATGGATTGCACCCTCAGCAAGTTTGCAGATGACACTAAGCTGAGGGGATAGGTAGATATGCTGGAGGGTGGGGATAGGATACAGAGGGACCTAGACAAATTAGAGGATTGGGCCAAAAGAAATCTGATGAGGTTCAACAAGGACAAGTGCAGAGTCCTGCACTTAGAACGGAAGAATCCCATGCACTGATACAGAGTAGGGACCGAGTGGCTAGGCAGCAGTTCTGCAGAAAAGGACCTAGGGGTTACAATGGACAAAAAGCTGGATATGAGTCAATAGTGTGCCCTTGTTGCCAAGAAGGCTAACAGCATTTTGGGCTGTATAAATAGGAGCATTGCCAGCAGATCAAGGGATGTGATCATTCCCCTCTTTGGCATTGGTGAGGCCTCATATGGAGTACTGTGTCCAGTTTTGGGCCCCACACTACAAGAAGGATGTGCAAAAACTGGAGAGAGTCCAGCGGAGGGCAACAAAAATGATTAGGGGGCTGGAGCACATGACTTATGAGGAGAGGCTGAGGGAACTGGGATTATTTAGTCTGCAGAAGAGGAGAATGAGGGGGGATTTGATAGCTGCTTTCAAGTACCTGAAAGGGGGTTCCAAAGAGGGTGGATCTAGACTGTTCTCAGTGGTACCAGATGACAGAACAAGGAGTAATGATCTCAAGTTGCAGTGGGGAAGGTTTAGGTTGGATATTAGGAAAAACGTTTTCACTAGGAGGGTGGTGAAGCACAGGAATGGGTTAGCTAGGAAGGTGGTGGAATCTCCTTCCTTAGAGATTTTTAAGGTCAGGCTTGACAAAGCCCTGGCTGGGATGATTTAGTTGGGGACTAGGTCCTGCTTTGAGCAGGGGGTTGGAATAGATGACCTCCTGAGGTCCCTTCCAACCCTGATATTCATGATTCTATGATGCCCTCGAAAAGAGATATGGGTGTTTTCCTAGGTTCAGGTGGCTGTTTTCGGCAGTACACATCATTAACTTATTTCCCCCAAAGGGCTGTTTGGGGTCAGATTAAAATCTTCTGGACTGTTCCTCACTAATTTATTCCAATTCAGAGCTTTTAACAATTTAGGTTTTTGACCTACTTGAAATGCATTTCAAGTGGATCTCTGTGTGTGGAACATGCACCCTTTCTTTTCCTGATTATGCCTGATCCTACCTGTTTCCTCACACTACTTTCCTTTTGCAAATTCATCTATTGTTTAAGATGCATTTCTCTTCACACAGCAAGCCACATGACAGCTTCTGTTACAAGAAACCACATTTGGGAGAGAATCCTGCCAGTTTTCATGTTTTAGTTATGTAACCACAATTAACTTTAATTTAGATGAAATGTAGCTGAAAGTGAAATTTAAACTGTGAATTAAAATAGGTTTTTTTGTTTCCAAGATGTGTGCCCATGCTTTAAATCTTAAAATTATGTAATCTTTATCACTTATGTGTTCGTTGTTTGTACTGGATACTGAAAAAATCAGACACTGGACAACTGACCTCCACAAGATTTTATTTACAATACTTCCGCGCTACACCTTTCATGAGAATTTTGTAATATTTCACTCCTGTGCTGTGATGAGTAGACAATTTTGCTGAGAGGATTAGTAAAAAATTATTTTGTTGAAATAGTACTTAATTTTTAACAGATCATCAGCCTTTCTAAGAAGCTCTGACCTAATTTGCATTACTGTACCTTGTTCTTTGTATTTCTTATAGACAGACCCCCAGGAGAAAAATGGACAGGGTATTCTCATTAATAATGTTTATTAATTTTTTCATGCTCTGTTCTGAGTAGTTTTACTGTAATCAAAAGATTGTAATACTTTATAATCTTCACTTCACCAGAGGAAATTTACCTCATTTTGTTACTCTTTACTAAGTAGCTGTAGTTCAGTACCTTTATTTATACTATTTTAGTAGTAGTAATTCTTCCCTTACAGGATACACATAGAGGAATGAATTCTGAGACTTGATTTATAATCCCATAATCCAAACCTTGAGTGGAGTAGAAATTGAATGTATCCCAGATTTTAATGACTTTTGTTGGTTTATATGGTTTTTTGCTTGTTTTGGGGGTGGGGTTGTGTGTGACTGGCTATTTCATGATGTTACTAAAATACTAGTTAGTATTCTTTGTCTTTAGAAATAATAAAGAAATGTCTAGTGCCATTTTGCCACAAGCTGTAAAAAAACAGAAACAAAACCCTAATTTATGAATCAGGTCAGTTCAGCTCTTCTTCATATTCATTGTGACAAGTATGGCGGTACCTGGAGACGGGAAATGGAGTGATTAGTGATACAATATAATATATTCAGAGGATGAGATGCTGATGTAGCAAGGAAGGGAATTAGTAGGACTTCAGTGGCACAGAGGGATGAATTTCATGTGAGGGAAAGAGAATATTCAGGAGAAGAAGCACATTTTGGAAGAACAAGATTGTCTGGCTTCAGCAAAATCTTCTACATTCCATTTAAAATCTCCAAAAGCTGGTTGTGGACTTCTATTTTGGACTTCTATCTAATATAGAATGCTATGCTAATAGATGTAATTGTGCACTAGGGATAGGGTGTTAGAGAGGAAGGATACGTCAAGTCCCTGCTCTGCCACAGGCTTCTTGTGCAACCTAGGGCAAGTCATTTAAGGCCAGTTTCTAAAGGTATTTAGACACCTAAATACCTTTAATAAAAGTCTAATTTAATCTGTGTCTCTCAGTTCCCCAGTTGTAAAATGGGAAAAATAGTACTTTCCTACCTCACCGAAGTCTTGCAAAGATAAATACATTAAAGATTGTGAGGCACCCAGACACTATGGTAATCATGGCCATATAAGAACCTAAAATGGATAGGCATGTATGTGTTCACTTACCTATGTCAGGAGTGTAAAGTTGGAGGAAAGACACTTGTAATATTAACAAACTGAGGGAGTTACAGTTCTGTCAAGTTACCGTATTTGTGTAAAGATTTATTTTTATCTAATGGAAATAGCACTGTTCTTAAACACACTCTTTTAATGTGTATATAATTCAGAGCAAGTGTTTGCTTAATCATTTTCTGGCTGGTGCAAGATTTATTTCTGTAGTGTATAATTAAATTAAACATTACTTGGTACCCACCTGATGCTTATGTGTTTCAGATGCTGGAAAGCTGTGCTCTTCTGATGACATTGTGTAGGCCCCAAATGTTATTTCAGGAGACTTTTTAATACTCAGCAAATCTAACTGTCCATCTGAATTGGGATGATCCCAGAAACAAATTGAAGCCTTCTCTCTTTATCTGGCAACAGGTTTGTTGTAACTTAGAGTCAAATCTACAGAGCATTCAAATCAGTAGGAGTCTTTTGGCTTTGAATCGGGCTCAATGTCCACAAAACAAATCCCACGATCTCTCTGATAAATCACACAATATAGGTTAAAAGGATAGAATGGGAATTACAGTATATTAATAAAGGGCATTAAACAGGATAGACTTAAGTTATGGTAGCAAAAGGTAAAGAGCACCAATCTGTAGGTGAAGGATGGGTAGGTTTCAAGGTGCTGTGTTAAGTTTCAGGTATTGTAACCCTACCTGAAAATTCCATGACTTACTTGCACTTACAAGTAGGTTTGTTGTATTTTGTAATTATTATATTCTTGTTAATGCTATTTTTAAAGGACGTATATTCTCAACTTTAACTCTAGATGTTTAACTTGTGATTCTTAACTTTAACTATGGATGGTTTTTTCTGAGAATTGCCTTCATTTTTATTGAAGTGTGTGTATGCGGGGGTATTTTATTCATGCTGTCATGTAATTCAAACAACTGAATACATTTGACTTGCCACTTTAGTGAGCCCTGTATTTCATCATCAGAGTTAGAGCTGTGGTGTAGACAAATGAGTTAATGGAGCTCATAACTGCTGTTAAGGCTCTGTCTGATTCTGTGGGGTGTTGAGAACTTGCACCCTGAATGTATGGAAGTATAATGAATCATCCTAGAAGTTATATGTTTTGCTAACCTAGCCTGGAAATCAGGTAATTTCCATTTGCCCTATGTTTTACTAAAGTCATAGGACTTGATTTTGATCTCTCATTGTTTTTACATCCTTTTAAATCATTGACTTTAATACAGTGTCTCTTGATTTGCGGTGGTGTAAATGAGAGAAGACTCAGGACCTTTGCAACTCTACTGTAGTAAAATTAGTCCTCTGTGCACTGAGAATTAGTTTATAAAAATGATTCTGAAGTTTTTATATCAAGTCACTAATCAGTTGAGAGAAACAGATTTTCAGAACAATTTTCAAAAAAATGAAAAAAAAACCCACCACTATTCAAAAGTTGGACTGAAAAACATTGCGTGTCTGTCTAACTTTAAAGCATCCATGGGGGGGGGGGAATCTAAGCAGGGAATACACATGAAAAACTTTATATAGAAAGGTTTTTTTTTTTCTGAAAGTTTGAATGGGGTTATATAGAAATTATCTTGAAACTTGGGTATTTTCAGCTTGTTTTGATTGCTTAGAAATGATTTTGTTTATGTATGTGTTGTGGAGAAAGAAGTCAGAAGTAGTTTTTCAGGGTATGGTGGGAGCTTGCCACAGTTTCATCATTTATTTTGCCCTCCAGTTGCCACTGCTTGCAAAACACCTAATCTTAGTTAATAATCCAAATATTCCATATTACCAATGAAGTAATGATATAATTTATAAATTGATACAGCACATTAGAAGCTATTAAAGTAGTCATTTTTCATTATTTACCACACTGATATTTCCCATTCTAAATATAGGGTAAAATTCTGGTATCTCAAATACCATTCTTATGTAACTGTTTACAAATATTGTTTAATGTCAATCACTGTATGTTTGTTGTAGTATTTTCACATAGTTTTTAAATGACTATGGAAATCTATTTAATCTAAAGTATCAGGTGGACAATTAATTATTTAATGTCACATTTTTTATTTGGCTCTGAGTTTGAAGAATGGCAATTTAATTAAGGGCTTTAAATCAGATAATCAGTTTGCATCAGTGGGTAACAAGCAATTGCTTTAAAATATGTGCAGTTGAGCAATCAAAAGGAGCAATATGTAAACCTTTTCTTGTTTCTGTTATTGGCTAATTAGAAAATCTGAATCCCCAAGTACATATAAAACAGTGACCTGGCAGAGAGTGAGTATGGAGCATGACACCTATCGGTAGTCCAGTAATAGGATATCAAAGGTATTTATAAGTGACTGTCTTATTAAAGAGTACATTAATGCAAGAATAACTTTTCTTTGATATAATATTCGAATCCTATGTATCCTGGTTTTGCTGTGTCTTTCTTTATCAAATCTATATGGCTCCTGTAAGTATAACAACTGATTATATATATATATATATACATATATATATGTGTGTGTGTGTTCATGAGAAGTCTACTGTTTTCATTACAAATACCTAATTAGATTTTCAGTGAAATTCTGATTTTTGCACAAAGCCCAAGTAAAATGACTTTGCAGCGATAACCAGCACGGGGTGGGAGAGACAAATCTTCACTGATTTGCCTGTGGAGGCTGAAAGTCTGGCACACAGATGATGGAAAGGTTGGAATGATGTGTGTGTCTCTGATAGACTTCATCCCTACTTGGATATTGCTAAATCATCCTTGCTGGAGATGATTAAGAAAAATATTTACAAAGAGCATTTTTGTCTATAGAACACATAAATATAGTGTACTCTGACTCAGCAATTCCAGTATTGCTGTAGTGAGGCTTTTAATCATCCAAGATAAAAGTCTCTATGTTGAATCCGGTAATATGTACATCAACATTTCCTATCCTATCTCCCTCCCAGAACTCACGCACCAGGTGGGCACATGCAATCTGATCATCTTCACGGTGAGATACAATTTGTATTTAAAGTTGGAAGGAAAAAAGTACATCTGCCCCACTTCTCCAATCCCACCTCACTAATTGCACAATTGGCTGGACATAACAATCTCAGCCACAGTCCTGCAGTGTCATCCAACCAGGGCTTGATTTTATAGATTTTAAGGCCAAAAGGGATCATTATGATTATCTAGTGGGACATCCCACATAACACAGGCTATCAAATTTCACCCAGTAATTCCTGCATCAAGCCCATGATTTCTAGCTGAGCTAGAACATACCTTTTAGAAAGACATCCAGCCTAGATTTAAAGACTTCAAGTGATGGAGAATCCACTACAACCCTTGGTAAATTGTTCTAATGGTTAATTCCCCTCACTTAAAACTGCACCTTATTTTGAGTTAGAATTTGTCTAGCTTCAGCTTCCAGTCACTGGATCTTGTTATAGCTGTATCTGCTAGATCAAAGAGCCCTTTACTGTTACAAATCTTCTCCTCATGTCAGTGACTGAGTCCTTAAAAAAACAAAACAAAACAGACAAACAAACAAAAAGCTTGAATGGCATTCTAGAGTGTTCCAGCATGACTCAAGCTCTGCCCCACGTGTGTACTTACGGATGGTGCTAAGTCACGTCTTAACCTTCATTTCTGTAATCTAAATAGGTTGATCTCATCTATGTATGCAGATTTGCTTGCCTCAGTGTTATTGGCTGATTCTTGACAGCAGGAACATTGAAAAATAAACTCTGTGTAGAATAGAATGAAATGAAATAAAATAAAATGCCATATTGTTGAATCCATATAGTTCCCTTTCAAAGCTGCCACTTAACCCCACTATCTTTTTAGTCCATAATGTTGTTCTTGATAGTTAGTACCATAAATTCATGAGAATTTCTGAGTTTGGTGGTGTATCTCTATTTTTGTTTGAATGCATATTGGTGCTAAGTGTTTCACTAGCACTCATTGTGGGAAATCCTGAGATGTAATGAGCACTTGCAATTCCTAGTAAAGTCAAGAGCAGCCAAAGTACTCAGCATTCCTGTAAATCCAGACCATATACTTAGGTGTCTATCTTTTAGGCACCATTTTTGTAACTTTGGCCTAGGACTTCAATTTCTTCCCCCTAGCCCCTTCCTAAATGCTAGGAGGAAAACTGTTTAAAAAAACTCCACTAACAACATAGGCAGGATTTCAAAGTATACTTAAAGAGTAGATAAGTACAGAAATATTTCAGCCCACTTTATAATATGCCATCTTACATACAAAGGAATGGAGACTTCAAAAGCCATGATCAGATGGTAGATTGGAGATAGTATGTCAGATCTTATGTCTACAGAAATGTATGAAATCAAGGCACATTTAACCAGGGTTATGGCTGCCTCCTGTGTAGAGAGAACTCAGGCTCCTACAGATGAGGTTGGCACAGTGGCCACCTGGTCAAGTGGATGAATAGATTTACAGGCTTCTGTAGATGAGATATGCAGCAGGAGACTGTTTCACACTCTGAAGGCAGTGTCTATTTATCTTAATATCACTTGATACTTTTCCCCCTTCATTTTATCCCATTCTTCATCACTAGCTGTTTCCACACTGAGGATTAGTGGCTATGCAATTATCAGAGACGGAAGAAAATATTTTACCTTGATCATTTCTTAAATAGCATCTCTACCAATCCCCACATATCAGTCTTTGAAATAGATCATGAGTTACTGTTGGATATATCATTTTTTAAAGAAAAGAAATATTAACATGAGTTTAACTATTACATCATTAGGCCCTGATACCTCAAACTCATTTGCACATTCTTAAATTTACTCAGGTGAATAGTCTGACTGAAGTCAAATTAAATTGCAGTCCTGTTTGAAGGACTGGGGCCTTTGTTTTGTTTCTGGAGTCTAGGGAGTGGCTTCTTTTTCTGCTAACTCACTGTTTTAGAATTAGTTCAGCCACCAAATGCAAGTTTTTTGCAGTATCTTGTCTTAGTGTCCATACATTGGTGTGTTTGTGGATTTTGTTTGTTTGTTTTTGTGATACAGCAGGGCCAGAGGGCAGCAGGAGAGTGATCTTATTGGGTGCTGGGAAGTGGATGGGCGTAAGCCCCAGGATGATCAGTGCCTTATTCCCTGTGGACTAAGGAGACATTACTACAGGTCAATTAGAGCACCTGGAGCCAATTAAGGCCCATCCTGAGACCTAATAAAAAAAATCTGCTTCAGTCAGGTAGGAGGAGGGAAGGAGAGCTGACTGTCATTTAGAGGTGTAGTGGTGTTGTCCAGAGAATCAGAGTACCAGGGGAAGGGAGACCCTGCCCAAGCAGGGCAGAGGGATTCCCCCAGTACCGAAGACAGAGAGAAACCCTGCCATGGGGAAAGAGGGTAAGAAGCCTATGAAGCTGAAGGGGTTGGAACCAGAGTAAGGGGTGGACCTTGGTCCCTTCCCCACTCCCCTTCTCTCCCCCTCCAGAGCACTAGCGGAGCCCAAGAATAGGGGCAGGGGCAAGACCCTGGCCCACCACACCAAGGAAAAGTGCGGGACCCACTGCAATAGCGTTGTCCATTTGCCACATTTTGTTTTTGTGGATTCTGAATGTCAAGACCCTAAATTAAAAAAAAAAAAACTGCCTAATGACACATTGTCATTGTTGAGCATTTTGAAATACAAGCATTTATTATCGCCCACTTCTTGATTTGAAGCCAGGTGACAGTGAAGCCACTTTTACTTAATTTCAATTATTTTTATTGAAAATGTGACACTAATATTTTGTGATGTTCTGGAGTGACAGGTATGGGGGTAGCTGGAGACAGTAAAGTAAATTGCGTGATTAGGAGGTACAATTGCCCAGGCTAAGTCTAACCTAAGGAGGAGGCTGCAGACAGAGGTGTCAATTAGATATACTTCAAAAGTAACTGGTGTCATATTAGGACACTCAACTGTAGTTTGAATGAGAGAGTGGGATGAAATGTTTGTTTCAAAATGCTCATAGAGTGTCATCAAGTAGATTCTTAAAATGTATGGGCGTGAGATACAGCTTCCACAAAAAAACCTGGTTTGGACTCTGCCAGATTAAACTGCCCCCAGATTTTAGTAGATGAAGAATTATCAAGAAGTGGTAATTGGGGACTATGCTATATAAAGATGAAATTGATAGATAATGATTTTTCTTTTCCACCTAAATCTGTGATCCAGTAGATGGGAATGCTTAGAAATATGCAAACTAAATTGCTAATATACCTAAAAAGTATTTTTATCATTCATTCTTTGCCATTCATTCTTCATTCATCCAATAATATGATCATTTAAAAGTGGTTCAGATTAGTTTATCTGAAGGATACTTCTTCATCCTATATATTATGGTCATTATTTTGTCAATCCGATTAGTAAAAGCAAATGCTGCGAAGTGTTATTCTTCTAAGAAATAATCTTCCTTGTGCAAATTATATTGTTTTAGAAACGTAATTTCTTTAGATTCTAAAGCCTTCAGGGCAGGGATTGTCTCTTCTGTGTTTGTATAATGCCCAGTACAATGGGATCCCAATCCCGATCAGGGCCTTCAGGCACTACCATAAATATTTACTCCTTCTCTTTCTCGTCCTATATGCATAACTTCAGTGTAGAAGGATGTTTTAATATTTAATGGGAATGTAGAAGTGTTCCCAATAACTGAATGTTACGGTACATGAGCATAAATTATCATCTTTAGGCTTATGTAAAGTGACAAGAAATAGGGCTTCCCCCAAACTAAGTTGTTATAATAAGGTGGTTTCTAAAGATTACAACCCAGAAGAAATGTTAATTGTTTTTCAATTCAATAGATGGTAAGGGTCTGTTATAAATCTGTGAAAGATAGTACAGGTACACTTGGGAAACCAAAACCAATTTTCTCCATAAATGAAAGTTGAAAATACCTCATGGATTTCAGGTTTTTGTGAACCTCAGACTCTTTCGTGGTTTGTAGGCATGACATAATTAATTCAAGTTCACAAATGATGTTTTATCTATTTTTTTAAAAATCTTTTTCAAAGGTGATTGCTGCCCCCATCACCTTTTTTGCTAATGGGAAATATGTGCTATGTAGTAAAGGTTAAAGAAACTCTTCCATCACCTTCAGCATTCAAAAGTTAGATGCGCACACATGTCTGGTGTATGTGCGTAAACACTATATTTCATTTTAGAATTTCTCTCTCTTTTTGCTCCTTTTACTCAGCTGGTCTAAAAAATATTTGTTTTTCATTTCCCTCACCCTTTTGGTTTTCACTCTGAATATTGTCTCTCAAAAATGGATTTTAAAGCCAGTAATATTCAGTTTAGTAAAACTATTGGCCAAACAATATTTTCACCATCATATACCAGCTTGCCTCTACCACTGCCAGAAATCACTCTTCAGTACATCAAGCAGTTTGATATCTATTTCAGACTACCTGATATCCTGACTTTCTGCTCAGAATGTTACTTTCAAACTGTATTACATTTTTGAGATTCAATGAGTATTAAGAATGGAAATAATGTAAAGAGTGGTTTTAAATACAGAAAGGTATGAGAACGGTTTGCAGTCCTGAGTGAAAGTCAGGTGGGTAAGGAGATGTAGAGATTTTGCAAGTGTTAAATATATGTATTACATGTGTTATAGCTAGATATATCTTCAGAAAATATTAATATTTGGAAAAATAAAAATGTTACCAGTGATAATTACAATTATTTTTTTTTAATTATTTATTTTTTAAAATTTTACTGTCCAATCACATTAGCATTTTAGCATAATCTTGGATTACCTATAGGTGACACTAAGAGTAAATGTACAGGAGCTTCATAGGGAAAATCACAGCTGCACAGCACAGCAACTTTTAATTGCATAAAGTAAAGTACTTCTTGGTGTTCCAATTTTTTCCCCACTGCTTTATAAGGAAAATAGCCTTCTCACAGTGATATATGATACTACAATGAAACTAAAATTTAATAATGGGGAACCAAGTGCAGGTTAAATAATAACTGGCCAGTATATAGCCTTTTCTGTGGTTTGAAAGTTGTTTTTACTTTCAATTTCATTGTTGTTCATCTTCAGACACCTCTGCACATCTTGGAATTGGAAGTCAGTGCATGAAATACCACATAGGGGATTATTCTCATAATGTCAACAAGTGTCATATGTGAGACTCAGCTATCGTGATTTCTAGCCAAATATAATAGTTTCAGATACATTTCCTATAAACATCCCCACTTTTTGTGAAAATCCAAACTTAATATGCAATCCTTTTGATGATGGCTTACCACTAATTAAAAATGTTTAACTTCTAGAGTCATAGTAAGGGACTTAATCAAGGGAGCTTAAAAGATGCCTTGTCACTTCTTTTAACTTTAGTGAAAGAGATGAGCACTTGGATGCCAGATTCTGGCCGAAAGTTCATAAGCACTTTTGTTGAGGTGTCAAAAGAAATGTCTTGGTACCTGAGTTTTCCCACAGTAACACAGCTGCATTACGACTGAAGTGTAGGGTTACCATACATCCTCTTTTTCCCGGACATGTCCGGCTTTTCGGCACTCAAACCCCCGTCCGGGGGGAATTGCCAAAAAGCCGAACACGTCCAGGAAAATGGCGGCTCTGCTCCTCCCCTGACTCTTCGGCTCTGTTTAAGAGCCAGGCTGCCCAGCGCTACCGGCTCCGGGCAGCCCCCATGCCTCCGGACCCTGCGCCGCTGGAGCCTGGGAGGGGAAGTGCCCAGCTGGGGGCGCAGGGTCCGGAGGCAAGGGGGCTGCCCAAGCGCTACCGGCTTCACGGTTTGCCGGGCAGCTTCCAGACCCTGCGCCCCCGGCTGGGCGCTGCCTCTCCCGGGCTCCAGCAGCCCTTTCTGCGTGGCTGGGAGTGGGAGGGAGGAGGGGGCGGAGTTAGGGCAGGGAAAGGGGCAGAGTTGGGGTGGGGCTGGGGGTGGGGAAATGGGCGGAGCCAGGGCCCGTGGAGGGTCCTCTTTTTTTATTTGCTAGATATGGTAACCCTACTGAAGTGTTAACATTATCAACAATGCCATGTTATTGTTATGTTCTTTGACTATGAACATATTGTGTAACAAAAGATTTAGTAAATTCTTATGTCTTAGCTTAGTAGAGTTCATTTAAAAAAAATAATCACAAGCTGAATTAAATATTGTATTTGTCTGTCTCTCTCTCTCTCTATATATATATATGTATGTGAACAGAATGGCAAGCCAAAGACCTAGTTTTAACCACCATAGCTCAGAGACAGAGGTATACATAGTGTTCAGCATTGTGACAAACCTCCTTGCTTGATGCTGTAATGAGCATAGCTAAGCAAGAGAAAAATTTGGCATTGGGGGAGCAGAGAGAGGGTAAGGTCTTTGCACAAGTGTTTAAATAAAATTTGGTGAATTGTGAATGATGGGCTTAGCAGCTATATTTTGGGTTTTCACATACTTGGGCCGACGAGAGGGGGGAAGCCAGTATAAATTACCAGGGCCCGGTGGTCTGGAAGGGGGCCCGGGGCCTGGCTTCCCTGGCTTTCCCCCCACTCTCGTCGTCCCTGTTTAGCTGGTCCGCCCTTGCTGGGGGGCCCAAAAAATTGTTTTCACCGGGGCCCGAACCCGCTCTTGGCGGCCCTGCTTCTAACAGCACCAGGAGTAATGGCTGTCTCAAATGTGTTTTGGAGTTGCACTTTTTAAAAGGAGAATATGAGCAGTCATTTGATCTGGTCCATGGCAGAAAAAATGCTTCTGACATTTTCCTGGAAATATTACTTCTCACAGCCTTGTGCTGTAAGCTGGGCACAATGTTCTTTCCAGCCCACCACCCTTCTGCACCTGATTCCCTCTGCTAACCTCACTTTATTGATCATAAGTAAGAAAGCACCCTGCTAAACCGATATGTTGATAGTCCTGCTGTGTCCCTCAACCCTCATCCACATAACATCAAGATTGAACTCAAATGCCTGCTAGTGGAGATGTCAGTAGAGATAGGGTTACCATATTTCAACACTGAAAAAAGAGGACACTCCACGGGAGCCTGGCCCTGCCCCAACTCCGCCCCTTCCCCACCCCTGCCCCAAAGCCCCTGCCCCAACTCTGCCCCCTCCTCTGAGCACCCTGCATTCCCCCTCCTCCCTCCCGCTCTGATCTTGGTTGGGGGTTGCTAAGTACTTCCCTGCTCCCCACTCGCTCTGCACCCCCCGCCTGCCCTGCCCCTGCAACCCCCCGCCCCTGCAGCCTCTGTGACCCCTGCTGCCGACTCGCCCTGCACCCCCTGCCCCTGCAGCCTCTGTGACCTGTGCTCCCCACTCGCCCTGAAGCCCCTGCACCCCCCTGCTCCTGCAGCCTCTGCGCCCCCTGCCTGCCCTGCCCCTGCCCCCCCGCCCCAGCAGCCTCTGTGACCCCTGCTCCTCACTCACCCTGCACCCCCCCGCCCTTGCAGCCTCTGAGACCCCTGCTCCCCACTTGCCCTGCAGCCCCTGCACCCCCCACCCCTGCAGCCTCTATGCCCCCGCCTGCCCTGCTTCCCCGCTCCCCCGGCAGCCTCTACCTGCTGGGGGCTTCAGACGGTCGGCAGCGCAGGTCCCTGCAGCCCCGGCCGCAGCTTCCTTTCTGCCGCCGAGCATGTTCCCCGGCCTGTCTGTCTCGCAGGAAACAGCTCCCGCGGCGCTGGGTTCCAAGCTGTGCGGGGCAACGGGGCCGCAGGAAAGGTCCCCCAGTGGCTGGAGGGGTCCCCGCCCGTGAGGGAAGCCCAAGCCCCCCCGTTCCCCACCTGAGCATTGTAGCTGGGGCAGCTGGGCTGCACTGCGGACCCGGCGGATCGTGCTGGGCGGACCCTGGCTTATGCCTCCCTATTTCACCGGACATGTCCAGCTCTTTGGAAATTCCCCCCGGACGGGGATTTGAGCACCAAAAAGCCGGACATGTCCGGGGAAATCCAGACGTATGGTAACCCTAGTAGAGAAAGCACAGCATTTTCTGTGAGAAAGGGGTCTTGTTTTTCTTATCCAGTATGTACTAGCTATTGATTAGTTGATTTTTACATGTTGGATTTTAGTTTTTTCCAAAATGCCCACACTTGGAGGTTAAGGTAATAACTTTTATTGGCTCAACTTCTGTTGGCGAGAGAGACAAGCTTTCAAGCTCATAGAGAGCTGTTCTTTAGGTTTGGGAAACTAACTCAGCATGACAGCTAAATACCAGGTGGAACAGATTGTTTAGCATAAATAGTTGCACAGTTTCAATTGGTCATGGACATGAACTTGAAGCATGTTGATTGTACTACAGCTACAACAATTTAACATTATTTTCAAAATTAAGTGAGTCAGACTTATTTTTTTAGCATTTCACAAATAGGCAGTGTGAAACTGTGGCATGTGTCACAACCTCAAAATACTATTCTTTTCTCAGCCATTTTTAAAATAATAAATGTGTGGCCTTATAATAATTTTATTATAATAGTGTTTAATGAAGTTGAAAACAGAGCCTGCGACTTTAATTACATACTAGTGCCTTTATTCTGGTAAGCTGACATTTTATAATTGCATTCCAATTTCCCTCTCACTGATACAATTCTAATTTTAATTATTTGAATAAAACTGATTTTGGAGATGTATAACTGTTGCTAGAAAGTGGCATTTAACTATTGAACTATGCAGATACACAATGCCTGGAGCAGTAATTGCAACTAAAAACAGTAAAATGCTAAAAATGGCTAGCTAAATTCTGCTTATTTTGTTCACCTAACTATACCTGTTGTGGACAATGGGACTGTGCATGCTTGGTGTGTGTATAGGGAGCAGGATTTGGCTTTGTTACTGGGCCAAAGGAACATTCACTTTACATAAGACAGAATGCACCTCTGTTATGGAAAAAAGGATGAAAATATATGAGTATTCCATCACCATTAATACAGCAGCAGTTGACGGCTGTCTGGGCCAGGAACATGGATTCCTTGAACCACACTTGCCATGGAAAATTCTCATTAATTAGGCTGTTACTCAGTGCTCAGGGCATCTTTAAAAATCTTTTGAAATCCTAAATGCAGCAATGAATGTGGAACTCTAAAGCTCATTAGAACTAAGTGGATTTTATGAGCTTCTTACCTTGATTAAAAATTAGAAGATTTATATGATAACACTAGGATTTCTAGATGTTCCTTGTGAACTAATTTAAACTTTAGGTGCAGGAGGTGGAAGAACCTCAATTGCTGTTGCATCAGGATGCAAGCAAATAATTGGAGTGAAACTGAAAGAAAATGGAAAACGTGAAAGTCATAAAAGGCGTGAGAAGAATTTGGAAATACAGAATAAAGAAAACAGCAGTGAAAGTGTAGATTATAGAAAATCTTGGGGGGAAAACTAAGCAAACAGATGTTTTCTACAAACAGCTCTATGTTCAAGTTCAAATGCTAACTCAGTCTTCTGACTAGTACAGGCTGCCACAATAGGAGAACCCAGGAGAATACCTCACCCTTTTTGTACCGTAGCTTCCCATTCAGCCATTCACACTGTCTTCCTCAACTGCATTCAGAATCCTTTGCACCAGTTCCCACAGTGTTTCAAAGGAGCTGATGAATCCAAAAAGGGGACTGTGAGAGAATCGTTGCAGGGGTTAATGGGATAATCCTGATATCTGAGAAAAACTGTTTGCAAGCATCTGAACAAATCCTGTTCAGTGAAAGGCCATTGACAGGGAGTGGGAATAGGCACACCTCCTCAGGCATCTACTAGTGACCCCATGGAGTCACCCTACCATCTCATAGGTTGAGAACCAATGGGGTAGCCTGTCTAGATCCTATGCCCTTGTTATTGTCTGCTTTCTCATCACATTCTCATGGGGTGAAAAATTTGCTCCAGGCTTGTAGAGTATTGTGAATGAATTTCCACACTGGCTTTCTTCAAGCACCCCACTGCTAAACAACCAGCAGCAATGTTTTCTTGCAAGTGAGGGGTTCCTTAGGCTTGTGATGCTTTATTCTTATCAGTAACACTTTGAATTTTTAGAAGCAGAAATGTGGATGCATTCATCAATTATAATCCTCACTTCTATTTAAATCTGTTTGTTTGAAAAGTCTAGAGTCTTAAAAGCTGGCCTGTTTTGTTTTGCACAAACAAGTCTCTTCACAGAGAGAAGGTAGCTCTTCCCCCAAATCCTCCCTTCAGCCCTTATTTTAATAATGATTGTTGTAAATGTCTTTTACTGAGCTCTGTGTAGTAATAGTTCTCTCTAAACATACGTTTACAGTGTTGTAGACGTATTGGTTCCAAGATATTAGAGCAGGGGTCAGCAACGTTCGGCACGCGGCTCGCCAGGGTAAGCGGGCCGGACCAGTTTTATTTACCTGCTGACGCGGCAGGTTTGGCTGATCGCGGTCCCCACTGGCCGCGGTTCGCTGTCCTGGGCCAATAGGGGCGGCGAGAAGCGGCGCGGGTGAGCAATGTGCTGGCCGCGGCTTCTCGCTGCCCCCATTGGCCCGGGGCGGTGAACCGCGGACAGTGGGGGCCGCGATCGGCCAAACCTGCCGCGTCAGCAGGTAAATAAAACTGTCTCGGCCCGCCAGGGTGCTTACCTTGGCGAGCCGCGTGCCGAACGTTGCCGACCCCTGTATTAGAGAGACAAACTGGAGAAAGATAGGCTTTCGAGCTACACAGAGCTCTTCTTCAGGTCCCAAAGAAGAGCTCTGTTTAGCTTGAAATTTGTCTCTTTCACCAACGGAAGTTGGCCCAATAAAAGATGTTACCCTCACCCACCTTGCCTCTCTCTAAACATAGGTCTCATCTGCCTCAAAATACCATATCAGCTGCTTTAAAAAAAAAAATGTACCTCATCATGTGGAAAGGCATATTGTTTACCTACATAAAGAATAAGGATTTATTTCATTCAGAAGTTACTGATAATAAGTAATCAGCACAATATTCACCAATGGAAGAAAAAATAGGACTGTCAAGTGATTTTAAAAAATTGCAATTAATCACGAGATTTAAAAAGTCACAATTAGTCCCTGTTTTAATCGCACTATTAATAAAATACCATTTTTAATTTTTTAAAAATATTTTGGCTGTTTTTCTACATTATCAAATATATTGATTTCAGTTACAACACAGAATACAAAGTGTACAGTGCTCTCTTCATATTATTTTTATTACAAATATCTGTACTGTAAAAAGATAAACAAAAGAAATAGTATTTTTCAATGTACCTCATACAAGTACTATAGTGCGATCTCTTTATCATAAAAGTATAACTTACAAATGTAGATTCTTTTTACATAACTGCCTTAAAAAATAAAACAATGTACAACTTTAGAGCTTACAAGTTGAAGCATGAAGGGGCATATGAATGGTTAGCGTACCTGCCACGTAAATACCTTGCAATGCCGGCAACAACAAGTGACATTGTATTTATGATAAATTTAAATTGGTATTCTGTTATTCTTTAATAGTATGATTAAAATGGTAATTAATTGTGGCTACTTTTGACTCTAGTTAATTTGTTTTGCATTAATCACGTGCATTAACTGCAATTAATTGGCTGCCCTAAAAAAACATTTTCCTGTGTTCTTTTATTTATAAATGTGGAATGGGCATGTCCTTCCTATTCATTAAGAAAAAAAGTCTTGTATTTCTTGAGCATTATTTTATAAGGACACATCCCTTATGATATCTTTTATAACAGGGATCAGCAACCTTTGGCACATGGCCCGCTAGGATAAGCACCTTGGCGGGCCGGGCCAGTTTGTTTACCTGCCATGTCCGCAGGTTTGGCCAATCCTGGCTCCCACTGGCCGTGGTTTGCCGCTCCAGGCCAACGGGGGCTGTGGGAAGCGGCAGCCAGCAAATCCCTCGGCTCACACCGCTTCCCGCAGCCCTCATTGGCCTGGAACGGCAAAGTGCGGCCAGTGGGAGATACGATCAGTTGAACCTGCAGGTGCAGCAGGAAAACAAACTGACCCAGCCCACCAGAGTGCTTACTCTGACTGGCTGCATGCCAAAGGTTGCTGATCCCGCCGCGGGATAGCACCAGCTGGGCAGCAGCCCAGACGCGACTGGCCAGGGGCTGGGCCCAGCGTGCGCGCTGCTGGGTCCCCGCAGCAGGCCCCGGCTCGGGGGGTTCGGGGGCGCCAGAGCTGCAGCCGCGGAGCGCCATGGCCGCTTCCTCCCCCGCGGCAGTGGGAGCTGCAGCAGCGGCTGCTCCCGAGTCCCGCTGCCCGGGGGGACAACAACAGCCGCCGCTGCCTGGCCCCACGGGCCGCCCCCCTCCTCTCCCAACCACCCGACTGAGTCCTGCCTGCAAGGGACCAGGCCGGAAAGTTACTCACCCCGGCCCCGCGCTTCCCCTAAGTCTCCCGGGCCTCCCTCCAGCGCTTGCGGAGGAAGGGTTTTTTTTTTTTGGCCACGCCCCCCCCCCCCCCCCCCCCCCCCCC
>NC_048299.1:127364882-127396511 GCF_013100865.1 Trachemys scripta elegans | reverse complement strand
CCCCCCCCCCCCCCCCCCGCGTCCCGATATTTGTCTTTGGTGATCTGGTCACCCTAATTAGGTCATTCCCCAAAACATGTAGACCATTCAGTAAACATACCTAACTGGCAGTCTCTTTTCCACAGCACAAAAGGGCACCCTGATTTATGTCTGTGCAACACTAATGATTTCAATGAGATTTCATAATGCATGAGTCAGGAAAGAATTTGGCCCCCTATTTTTATAAAGTCATACAAAGTGGGGATGTGAGGTGGGGGTGGGGACTCATTAATGGGCTTGTATTTTTTACAGAAATAGCTACAACTTAGGAAATATCCCCCCTTCCCTTTGTTCCCCTGGGGCACATTTTTAATGTAGGTCAGGCCTGCACAACATGTGGCCTGGGGGCCGCATGCGGCCCGTGTGGGCTCACTGTGCGGCCCGCGGGGGTTGAGTAGATGGGTTCACTGTGTGGCCCGCGTGGGGGTGAGTAGGCAAGTGGCAGGTGAGGGAGGGGGGCTGAGTAAGCGGGCGGGCAGTGGCGGGGAATGAGTAGGCGAGCCAGCCGGGTGGAGGGCTGAGGAGGCGAGTGGGCGGACAGTGGCGGGGGGTAAATAGGAGAGCTAGGGGGTGGGGGGCTGAGGAGGCGAGCAAGCAGGCAGTGGCGGGGGGTGAGTAGGCGAGCCGGGGGAGGGGGGCTGAGGAGGCGGGCGGTGAATCAGTGACTGACCTGTTCTACTGATCAGGTCTGGCTCCCATCCCCTCTCCCAGGGCTGGCTCCAGGCACCAGCAAAACAAGCAGGTGCTTGGGGCAGTACATTTCTAGGGGCGGCATTCTGGCGCCAGCCATCTTAGGTGCTAACTCCGGGGCATGGGGAAAAAGTGCCCTCACCGCCCCAGCTTGCCTCCGCTCCACCTCTGCCTGCTCTCCTGAGCACGCCGCCACCGCTCCGCTTCTCCCCCTTCCCTCCCAGGCTTGCAGCACGCAGAACAGCTGTTTAGCACAGCAAGGCTGGGAGGGAGGAGAAGCCAAGTGGCGGGGCACTCGGGGGAGGCGGCGGAGGTGAGCTGGAGCAGGGAGTGGTTGCTCTATCCCCCCCCCCGGTTACTTCCTGCACCCCCCGACCCTAGCTCACCTCTGCTCCGCCTGCTCCCCTGAACGCACCGCCTCTCCGCTTCTCCCACCTCCCTCCCAGGCTTGCCATGTGAGAAAACGGTATTTCACGCAGCAAGGCTGGGAGGGAGGAGAAGCTGAGTGGCGGGCATTCGGGGGAGGCAGTGGTGGTGGAGCAGAGGTGAGCTGAAGCGGGAAGCGGTTCCTCTACCCCCCCCATTACTTCCTGCACCCCCCCACCTTAGCTCACCTCTGCTCCGCCTGATCCTCTGAACATGCTGCTGCTCTGCTTCTCCGCCCTCCCTCGCCTTGGGAGGGGAGAAGCAGAGCGGCGATACGCCTGGGGGAGCAGGTGGAGCGTAGGTGAGCTAGGACAGGAGGTCACGGGGGGGGGGGCCCGCAGGAAGCAATGGGGGGGAGAAATGCGGCACGCCGGGGGAGGAGGCGGTGCTGGGGATTTGGGGAAGGGGTGGAGAAGGGGGGGGGTGGGGGGGGGGCCGTGGGCAGAGGGGCACGAAAAAGTAAGGGGAGGCGGCCAAATTTTTTTTTTTTTTGCTTGGGGCGGCAAAAATCCTAGAGCCGGATCGGCCCTCTCCAAGGGTTGCAGATGTCTGGAGGTGCCTGCCTTCCACACCTTCCTTATTCACACCTCATTCATTCAACAGGGCAATTGATTACGAAGTGGGGGAAGATCTTATTCTACTTCTAGCAAAAAGACATTTTTCTTTTACCTTAATTATACTATCTTAGGGGCCCGCTATAACATATTTCCGAGGTTCAATACTGCTGTTTCAGTGGAGCGTCTCTGGGGAAGGCTCTGGGGAAGGAGGGTTTGTTTCCGTGGGGCATGTGTTTCGGCGGCGCTGGGGTGTGTGTGTTGTGTTTCGCGGGGGCTGGGTGGCACTGGGGGGTAGGTTGGCGGCGCTCAGGGGGTTTCGGCCCTCACCTGTTTTCTTTGGAGTAATATGGCCCTCGCTGCTTTACGAGTTGTGCAGGCCTGATGTAGGTTAATTCGAGGTCTTACGTAGAATGATACAATGTAACTCAAAGTCTTCAGATATAGTAACAATTGTCATTATACAAAGGTGTGTGGGGTTTTTTTTTTTTTTTTTTTTTTTTTAAACCTCACCATCTATATATTGGTCATTACACAGTTTCCACCTATGTATTCTGTAAAGTATATATGCTCAAAATACTGTAATTGTAAGTATGTTGTACAAATACTTTGTGCTCTTTCCAAGCAATCACCTGTCACATATGTGGAAAAACCTGTAGAGCAGGAATTGGACTCCTTGGCCATCTTACATCTCATTGGTGACTCCCTCCCCACCCCCTGGCAGAAATCATCCTCATATCGAGGGATAGCCAATCATAGAAATACTATTTGTTCAAAACTTTGCCTGTATATTTTGAGTTTAAAGCTCAAAACCAGGTTTAAGGCTGCAAGTACAGCAGAAGCCAAATTACGAACAGAACACTCTTCCTTAGTATGTCACATAAAGCCATCATAAATATGTATTATTGCATGTGAGGATGTATATAGGGCAAAATCCTTCTCCTTCTCCTCCTGTTCCTCTTATCTGAGATATTCAAGAGGCTTGGGGGTAGGGGAAGGATAGTTCAGTAGTGCCAGCTCTAGGTACAGAACAAGAATGACTCTGTATGGCAGGATAGTTCACGGCATGCTGCCAAGCACATGTTTTTGCTGCTCTAAAAAAGAAGATTGTTCCCCTTGTCCATGGAAGGCAGTGTGTAGTCTGGGGGTGTTGCAGAATGGAACTGGAAGTCAGGAGACTCTAGACTCTAGTTCCCACTGTGCCAGACTTGCTTTGAGATTCAGGGCAAGTCACTCTGGGCCAGATTTTCAAGGGTCTTTAGGTGCCTGTGGATGCAGATTGGAAACTAGTGTGATTTTCAAAAGTGCCTAAGCAGATTAGGCACCTTTTCTCATCAATTGAAATAATATTTAAGAGCCCAGTTTATTTAGGCACTTAGTGGGATTTTTTAAGTGCCTATCTGCATCTTTAGGGACATAAAGACCTTTGAAAATCTGGCCCTCTGCAACTTTCTGATTCTTTCCCCATCTATCAAATGAGAATAGCAGCACTTTATAAGTGTTCTGTATGGCTAGATTGTGCTGCCAGTTGCAGCATACTCGTTAGCTGGTTAGTAGCTGAATACCCACTTACCTGGCAGGCCGCAGCTCTCTGAGCAATGCTGTGCTGGCCAGCTTTGCAGCACTGCTCCTTTTTAGTGCTCTCTTGAACCTAAGGAAAAAGTCAGCTTTGTTTCTTGATATTTCCTAACCCATTGTCCCCTCCCAGGCATTGCACAGATTTCAATTAGGCAGTCCAAGGGAAATGTATTGTTCAAACCACTCGTGTCTCATCTAAAGCGTATCCGGGTACCAACTGAAAAGAGACTTGTGTAACAAATCAATGAAGGCTCCAGATGATTATTTGTTGGTAACCATTTCAATGTGAGATTACATAGCATTGGTAAGTAGGCTATTAGATTGAATGCATGTCTGACTGAAGCAATATGTTAGCAAAAGCTTTACTTTTGAACTTACTTAATTAGTCTATTCATCATTAGTTAAAGAATAACTGCTTTTTCTTATGGTTCATGACATTTTGCCTGTTTTTTTGGCAGAATCAGTTTTTAAAAAATCACGCAAGTCACCTTTTAGACTATGTATATTAAACATTCAGTTCTGTGTGCCTACCATTTTCCTGGGTTAGGAAATGCCAGCATCCCTGACAGGAAACAGGATTTATGAGCCACATGTGTGCTATGTACTTTAAAAAAATAAAAAATCAAATCAATATATTCATAGTTAAATTTGAAATGATGGATTTTTCAAACTCTAACAGTTAATCAACAGTGGTTGCACCTAAAACAGCTCTGAAATTGTTTTAGCTGCTTTAATACTTGATATCACTGCTCTCTAAATAATAAATATTTGTATATCAGGATAAGCATAGGATCTTCATGCCACCCACAAGCATTTGAAAAGAGTCATTAATGACTGCCTCCCTCTCTTTTCTATCAGCGGCAGCAACTCTGCTGTCCTTCCTGAACTGACCTTCCTTGGTTTCACTTTGTCTTCTTGTGCTCCTGCTTTTTCTGCCCCCAAACTGATGGTGTGTGTTTATTTTGATTTGTAACACTCACCCATCAATTTCACTGGAACCTTTCACAATGATTAAAAGCAACCAATATAAAAATTATTCATCCTATATAATAGACTCACGTAACCCTAACTAGTAATTACACACTAATAATGATGGCACCTCTTGTTTATGTGCTGTATCCCTCAGCCCACTACCACACTAAAAGCCTGAAGGAAAAAATGGGTATTGTAGTGTGTTTGAAAGAAGAACAATTGCAGCCCCTAGAGGACTGAATGATGTCAGTAAGTCTTAACTGTTCTGCTCAACATCATCTCCAAAATCCATCCATTTCCACCCCAAAGAACCACATTCAGGTTCTCTTAGCTCAAATATTGCAGCCTTCTCTGTGACAGTCACCTCACCACATCTCCTTCAGTCTGGAGAAAATGATCATAATTGAAACTATGTTCCTTGCAGTCCTACTTCAAATATTTCACTGGCTTCCTCTCACTCTCTGCATCACACACAAGCACCATGTATTTGTCTTCAAGGCCCTGCACAATCTGGCTCCCATTTACCTTTCTGCTCTTGTCTCCTCCCCTACTTTGCCCTGAAGAATCTACTCAGCTGTCTACAACTGTGTCATTTTCCTACTCTTGGGTTACAGATTCTCAAACAAAAGAAGTAAAAACAAGACGGAAGAATTCAAGTTACAAAATATTCAGTTTAATTTGCTTTAAAGTTTGTTAATAACTGGTTGACAGCACTGAAAATAATGTAAACTGTATGGGGGTGCATAGATTTAAACTTCTGATTAACTTACTCAACATCAAACCCTCAAAAGATATTTGTATCAAAATAAATATCAGAAATATGAAAACCATTGCATAGGTGGCCATTTATAACATTAAAAGAAAAAAGCCATTTTCAAGAGGCACAGACCATTTAAACTGTCAAAGAGAAGTCCTAAACTATCTTGTGTTAGTAAAGAAATACTTTTGGACCCTTTTTGAAGACTTTAAGGAATTGCTTTTTGTTACAAAATTATAGAAGTCAACCAGCCCATTTTGTAGTTCAGTTTAAAATAAAGTTTTGCTTTCCTTCAGAGTCCTTCTCCACCCTCGTCCTCTCATTAGTCTTCAGTTGCATCATGGAGGAAATATTCTCTCCGCAGGAACATTGTATGCTAGTATGGACAAGACATAGCTTAAGAAGGTTTGGATTCCCACACTTACTGAACAACTCAATCCATTTATGTCTGTTTGATTAATGTCCAGTTTCAGTGGCATTGGTAAAACATCACACAACAGGCAGAATTGATTGTACAGGTCCTCCTTGTTAAGCTAAACTTTGGCTGCCTTTACTGCTACCACCAAAACTTCAAGTCCGATTGATTTTCTTCATTCAAGGACTGTGACAAGAATTTGAGTTATCAGACCTCAGATGAAGTATGTTGCCAAATATTGTTGATAGACCTCAGTTGTTTCTGACGGGCTCTTTTTGGTCTAGAGTTCTTGGCGTCTTCATATTGTGATTAACTTGAAAAATAAAAACCCTATTTTCAGCTACAACTTCATACGTCTTCTCATCTTCAGTATCTCATCATATTCTTCAGTAATGTGGGTGGCTTGACTTTAAAGCACTTTGATGTGGTTACTAGGCTTACATAACCAGGCAAGCCAATCATTTTACACTCTGGAAGAAAAAAGCTGTTGTTATCAGCAAGCCCTTATTCCTGGTCTGAGATGAATTTTCACATAAAAGGGTGTTTCTTCTTTGCCTTAGTCAGACTCAACAGCCTTCCATTTGTTCAAAAATCAGTCTGTCTGGAAGAAGTGACAGCTTCTCAGATTGGAATATGACACAGGAAGCTACTGAATGATTATTCTGAAGAATCACAACACTCCTTTCATTACTGAACTCTTTGCTAAGACTGAAAACCCACTGAAACATTTGACTGTTATAAACCTTCAGCACCATAGATGAGAAGTTTGCATGGATGCTTGTACGTCTTGTACAATAAATGACACCTGAAGATGGGTTACACACAGCTGGCCTGAGTAGCTTTCACAATGGTGAAGGAGGAATGATGCATTCTGTAGTTTATCAAAGCATTGACAGCAGCATATGCAGTTGTATTGTCCAGTTTCCCAGATTTCTTTTCCAATTTTGATTGAATCTTTGCAGAAATTGCATCTTCACTTGTGCCATTGCAGAAATCTATATTTTCTTCACAGATCTTTTCTTTGATGGTAAGGTACTTTCCTAAACAATTGAACATTTCCTTTATTTGAACTGTCACTTGCAGTTAAAAAGGCCATATTTTCTTTGAATGTCCTCTGCGTAGTCCTGCTCCTGGGATGCACCGACCCTGCAGCTTGGATTGTGGAACTTCAATTACCAGTGTCCATTGGAGTGCTCATTTGTCCTGCTTACCCCTCCCCTAGGTATTCTGAGGGTGAGGCTATAAAAGGGTGAGGGTGCTCTGGCCAATTCAATTCCTCAGGCTTTCACTGGATCCATCTTCACTACCTAGATTAGATATTTTGTTAACATTTTTTAGTGTATCTTAGATAGTTTTAACAACTAACCACAGACACTAACTATAAAATGTATCCTTTAGGGATAGCTTTAGTCAGGTTTTCTTTGCATCTGGGATAGTTGTATCTGAAGATCAAGAAGCTTAAACAATTACAAAAATTGTCTACTTCAGTGCCAAATTCTAAGAGCTCTGTGACTCCAAGAAAGGATCCAAAATCTAAAAATGGAGACTCCTCATTGTTGCTGGCTTCTTTGTCTAGAGCCAGTTCATGAGAGAGAGAGAGGGAGCTCCCAGATCCATCTAATTGAATGGTATGTAAGGAACTGGAGATCAAAAAAGATTGTGGCCAGTCCCTAGACACATCCTATGGACCCAGGTGCTTCAAATCCTAAATTACTGGATTCTACAGTTAAGATAAAGATCTGAGTTCTAGGCTAAAAAGAAGGATCCAACTATCTCAGATCAGCCTGTCAACACTGTGGCAATGCCTCAGCCAGTAATAGTGATGACACAGATTCACCACTTGGATCCATCTTTATCTCCTAGGTTATTGGGTCTAACTACAGCCCCTATCCATACGGACAGTCCTCCCACAGACAAAAGAAGAAGGGTGGAGGAAATAAGGATATCTCCACCCTGGACTCCATCACTTTTACATCTCCTGTTCACAGGGGACAGGGTTTTTAGTTCCAAGATGGACAAGATTCTAGAAAGGATGAAGAATATTAAATCCATGTCTAGATCTTTAGGGGTCTTCCAACTTTTAAGAAGACAGTACCCTTCATCCTCATTCTCATCTTCTCTCTATCAGAAGAAATTATCAACACCTTCAGAGCAACAGCAGTAGCAACAGCCCATAAAGAAGCCTTTTAAGCCCCAGAGTACAGATAAATCTTCTGTCATGTCTTCCTCTGGGCCTCAATCACAGTCTCAGGTTTTACATGAGGATGGATAGATGCAACACAGTCATAACCAGTGCCTCCCCTACATGCTTTGGAGACTCCTTGTGTCAATTCTAACACAACTGGCAATCCATAACTTTGGACAGTTGGATTCTAGAGATTGTTATAAGTAGCTATGCAATCCAATTCAAAACCCATCTTCATTCCAATTCCTCCTATTCCTTCCCTTTTCAGGGATCCATCCCATGAGAATCAAAGGTTCTTTCCTTTCTAAGATCAGGGGCTATAGAGGGAGTTCTGCATGAATATAGGAGGAAAAGTTTTTATTCAAGCTGATACTTATTAAAAAAAAAAAAAAAAAAACCCAAACAAAAAAGACAGAGGGTTGTATCCCATTCTCGTCCCCAGGAAACTAAACTCATTTATCAGGAATTTTCAATTTCATATGGATGCTAGAGACAACATAATCCCTTCCCTTTCTTTGGGGACTGGTTTGCAACTTTGTTTTAAAGAGCTCCTAAAGGCCATACCATTGAAAATACCTACATCTTATGATGGAGAAGAATCACTATCAATACAACATCCTTCTTTTTGTATTTTCTGCCATTCCTAGGGTCCTTACAAAGTACCTATCCATAGTTGCTGCACATGTCAGGAGACAGAAGATCTTTCTCCGCATTTATTTAGATAATTGGCTAGTCAAAATATCATCCAGAGAAGAGTCACTGACAGTCAGTCACACAGATTGCTCTCTCTTTGCCAACAAATAGGCCTCAAAATAAACCATGAGGAGTCACTTCTAGAGCCTATAAAGAAAAAAAACAGCTGGAGCTTTGCCCTTCTATATTTATCCCACTCAGCTAGCCGTGATTTGAACTCAGGATTCATCTTTGAATTTGCAAGTCCTTTTCATTTCCTCCTTGGGCATCATGGCCACAGTTTTATCTTTTCACTTGGGTTTCTAGCTATTTTCCAATTTTTTTGTCAAAATATTACCAGTCCAGAGAGAGTAGTTCTGAAACGGGACTGCAGACACAAGTGGTTTGTAACATTTTGGGGTTCCACCCAGGCCAGTAAGGGGTTCTATCACTGCCTGCCCTGTAACTCTGGGTGCCTTAAATGACTCTCAGCCCACATACCAACAACCAGCATATTTTATAGGCAGCAGGTTTAAAACAAACAAAAGGAAGTATATCTTTACACAACACGCAGTCAACTGGTGGAACTCTTTGCCAGTGGATGTTGTGAAGGCCAAGACTATAACAGGCTTCAAAAATAACTAGATAAATTCATGGAGGATAGCCATTGATGGACCTATTTGCCAGGATGGGCAGGGATGGTGTCCCTAGTCTCTGTTTGCCAGAAGCTGGGAATGGGAATCAGGGAATGGATCAATTGATCATTTCCTGTTTGTTCATTCCCTCTGGGGCACCTGGCATTGGCCACTGTCGGAAGACAGGATACTGGGCTAGATGGACCTTTGGTCCTACCCAGTGTGGCCATTCTTATGTTCTTATATAAGCATGCAGGTCACATCCTAGCTTCCACCACCCATTTACTGTTTGCAGAGTGACCCCAACACCAATACCCCTCAAGTCCTGAACTTCTCCCAAACAGTCTGCCTCTGTAGTGTCCAGCCCTCTCCTGAAACACTCACAGAAGGTATTAAGTTAATACATTGCAGCTCATAAGAACGGCCATACTGGGTCAGACCAAAGGTCTATCTAGCCCAGTATCCTGTCTTTCAACAATAGCCAGTGCCACGTGCCCCAGAGGGAATGAACAGAACAGGAAATCAAGTGATCCATCCCCTGTCCAGCTTCTAAAAAGAGCCCATTAATTTAAATGGTGTTTGACAAACTTTCTTATTTCAGTCACAGCACTAAACTGGTTTATAGTAAAAGTAAAACAAGTTTATAAAACTTAAAGTCATAGTTTAAGTGATACAAGATAAAAAGAGTAAGGATAGAAATGGCTACAAGCAAACTAAAGTAAAAATATGCTTCTAAGAATAAGACTTCACTTCAGCAAGTTACAATCTTTGCCTAAGCAAGTTTCTCACCTATACTCAGTTCCCAGAGACTTCAGCCTCCTCAGCTGAAGGATCCAACATTTTGTGATTTTTTTTTTTTTTTTTTCAAGAGCTCTAGCCCCATGAATCCCACAAGGGATGGACAACTCAAACATTTTTTCTGCCCCCACCTGCACTTATATCACCGAAAAGTTCATTGTCTCTGTTTCAAAAGCCAGGAAGGCTTCCTGGTGTTCTTCCCTTCCAGTGGACTTCCCATCCCCTTGCCGATTCATATGCAAATGGAGCTTCCATTGTTTTGATTCTACACTACTTAATTTACATTAGAGACAGGTAGATAGACTCATAGACTTTAAGGTCAGAAGGGACCAGTATGATCATCTAGTCTGACCTCCCGCATGATGCAGGCCACAAAAGCTGACCCACCCCCTTTCCCTTGACTCAGCTGTTGAAGTCCCCAAATCCTGTGATTTAAAGACTTCAAGTCGCAGAGAATCCTCCAGCTAGCGACCCCCGCCCCATGCTGTGGAGGAAGGCGAAAAACCTCCAGGGCCTCTGCCAATCTACCCTGGAGGAAAATTCCTTCCCGACCCCAAATATGGCAATCAGTAGAACCCCGAGCATGCAGGCAAGATTCTCCAGCCAGACCCTCATTGACCATTGATACTATTTACCAGCGCTAGCACGCTGTTGATTAATTGACTAAAATCACGTTATCCCATCAAACCTTCCCCTCCATAAACTTATCAAGCTTAATCATAAAGCCAGAGAGGTCTTTCGCCCCCACTGTTACCCTCGGAAAGCTGTTCCAAAATTTCACCCCTCCGATGGTTAGAAACCTTTGTCTAATTTCAAGCCTAAACTTCCCCACCGCCAGTTTATATCCATTCGTTCTCATGTCCACATTAGTACTGAGCTGAAATAATTCCTCTCCCTCCCTGGTATTTATCCCTCTGATATATTTAAAGAGAGCAATCATATCCCCCCTCAGCCTTCTTTTGGTTAGGGCAAACAAACCGAGCTCCTCGAGTCTCCTTTCATACGACAGGTTTTCCATTCCTCTGGTCATCCCAGTGGCCCTTCTCTGTACCCGCTCCAATTTGAGTTCATCCCTTTTAAACATGGGAGACCAGAACTGCACACAGTACTCCAAATGAGGTCTCACCAGTGCCTTGTATAACGGAAGCAGCACCTTCTTATCCCTACTAAATATACCTCGCCTAATGCATCCCAAGACCGCATTGGCTTTTTTCACGGCCACGTCACATTGCTGACTCATAGTCATCCTGCGGTCAAACAGGACTCCAAGGTCTTTCTCCTCCTCCGTTACTTCCAACCGATGCGTCCCCAGCTTATAACTAAAATTCTTGTTAGTCATCCCTAAATGCATCACCTTACACTTTTCACTATTAAATTTCATCCTATTTCTATTACTCCAATTTACAAGGTCATCCAAGTCTCCCTGCAGAATATCCCGATCCTTCTCCGAATTAGCAATACCTCCCAGCTTTGTGTCATCCGCAAACTTTATCAGCCCACTCCTACATTTGGTTCTGAGGTCAGTAATAAATAGATTAAATAAAATTGGACCCAAAATCGAACATTGAGGAACTCCACTGGTGACCTCCCTCCAACCTGACAGTTCACCTTTCAGTATGACCCGCTGCAGTCTCCCCTTTAATCAGTTCCTTATCCACCTCTGGATTTTCATATCGATCCCCATCTTTTCCAATTTAACCAATAATTCCTCGTGCGGTACCGTATCAAACGCTTTACTGAAATCGAGGTATATTAGATCCACCAAATTTCTCTTATCTAAAAAGTCTGTTACTTTCTCAAAGAAGGAGATCAGGTTGGTTTGGCACGATCTACCTTTCGTAAAACCATGTTGTAATTTGTCACAATTGCCATTGACCTCAAGGTCCTTAACTACTTTCTCCTTCAAAATTTTTTCCAGGACCTTGCATACTACAGATGTTAAACTAACAGGCCTGTAGTTACCCGGGTCACTTTTTTCCCCTTTCTTGAAAATAGGAACCACATTAGCTATTCTCCAGTCCAACGGTACCAACCCCGAGTTTATCAATTCATTAAAAATGATCGCTAACAGGCTTGCAATTTCTCTCGCCAGTTCCTTCAATATTCTCGGATGAAGATCATCCGGTCCACTCGATTTAGTCCCGTTAAGGTGTTCAAGTTTGGCTTCTACCTCGAATACGGTAATGTCAATCCCCCCTCCTTTATTCCCCTCTGTCACGCTGCCACTATTCCTAAGCACTTCATTAGCCTCATTAAAGACAGATGCAAAATATTCGTTTAGATATTGTGCCATCCCTAGATTATCCTTTATCTCCACTCCATCTACAGTCTTCAGCGGTCCCACTTCTCCTTCCCTCCTGTCTGGGAGAAAACCTGTTTCTCCCTTTGGTCACAGACTTTATAGCACGATATCAGTGAGTATCCATAATTCCTCATATAGTGGTAGTGTATATAATTCACAATGGTATCAATCACCAGTGTCACAGACTTTCATAAAATACCTCATTCTATATACTCTCACAGTACATTAATATTGAATAATCAGTTGATTCAATTGTGTGTCATTTGAGGTTCAGATTCCTTGTCTTTATAGAAATGTATTCTCAGATGAAATTCCTTTTCTCCTGGAGGGATGACACACTATTTGATCATAGACTTCATGCTGGTAACTTCAGCCCCTTGTTAGCTTGATGGCTTTGTTTACCTTTTACATAAATATGCTTCTCTCTGTCTTTGGTCACACCTTGCCTAATTTACATTGGAGACACATTCAAGCAGGTAAACTTACACTCCTTTGACTGGAACAGGTGTGGCTTAACACTGCTTGCCAAATACACTTCGAGTACATAATTCTACCATATATCTATAGTCCTTTGTATCCTCTCTCTCTCTCTCTCTCTCTTCAGATTCCTTGTCTTTATAGAAATGTATTCTCAGATGAAATTCCTTTTCTCCTGGAGGGATGACACTTTATCTCGAGAGAGAGAGAGAGCATATGCAACTGTTTTCAGGACTAGCATGTTACTCTTAGAGGAACACATTGTTAAGAATATGGGCTGTATGCTCGCTTGATTTCTATATGACATAACTGGAATATGTTTTGTGCTGCCTGTGCCATGTAACATATCTCCATGAAGGTTATGGTCTACTATATCTATTCATTGTTATACAGTAGAATTCATCTTGCAGGGTAGGAAAACTCTTGCAGCAGAGGGAGATTTTTTTTTTAAGGCTTTAGGATTGTAGAAATGTGCTCTTAAGTATGTAAAAAAAATGCTGGTTTTACTTTATGCATATAGGAGTTACAAGGAACACTGACAGAATTCTGTGTCTTTGTAACACAGATTTATAATTAATCATGATGTTAATAGTGAAGTGCCTGGCAAAGAGAAGCAAATTAATTCTGAGAAAATTACTCTGTCACTTAGATCAGCAATGGATGGTCCTTGTCAGCCCTCATAGCAGCTGCGGTTATCCCTGAAAAAGTATTACATTACTCCAGTGTTCTTGTCTTTTGGAAATTAAAAAATATCAACAAAATACTAATTAGAGATGTATTGAGTAACACATTTGTTTCCTGGTTACTTCATAACCCAACTCCACTGAGGGCACTCATGGAAGTGATTGCTCCTGAGACCCCTTTCCAGAGGTGATTTTCCTTGAAGCAAGAGTTCAAAAGGTAATACTGCACCATCCTTTAATTACCTTTAATAATGAATCCAGCTAGCTGTCCAATATCCACCCTTGCCCTCTGCTTAGGCCCCAGGAACAGTGCTGCAGGAGGATGAGGTGAGATTCACTGCTTTAGGATTGCAGTAGTTTGTGAGAAAACAGGTGGTTATGCCTACATGTAGATCTACCTGCAGCCTCCCACCATGCTTGCTCTGAGGAGGCATGGAAGGTGCCACCATGAAGTACAGTTTGACAGAGTGAATGGTGAATAAAGACTCTGTGTGGTGATTTGAGAAATCATCCCTCCACCACCCGCAGACCCACAACTCTGTATGTTTGTCAATGGGAGTTTGTCTGAGAGAAGACAGCAGGATCCTTAGTAGACTAGCTCATACAGATCCTGTAGAAAAATCATGGGTTACAAGAACTAAAGGACTTTCTTTCACTCCCATACTGAAAGCCTCTCAGATCCATTTAGTTACAACTTGAAAAATCCATGTTCTGTAAAATTGACTGGGATAATTGGGTTGCCTATTTTGCTCTCCCTATATTACAAAGTTTCCCAGGCTTACAGGAGATTTTCCTACTTTAATCCCGAATAAAGGCTAGGATAGTCAAAGGGGCCTAATGGGAGTTGGATGCTCTTAAGTTCTTCTGAAAATGTCAGACACATTCTTGCCTGTCTGGTTGTTTATCAAAAAAACATTTTGTCTGTTGAACTGATTCCCACTTGATCTATGGCAATAGAAGTGTTTGTGATCTGAGTGGCTTTGTTTTTTAAAACCATGTTGAAGAGGTGACCATCTGCCCACAATCAAATGGCCCTGTGGATTTGCAACCAGGAAGATAGGTTTTTGTTTTGCCTTATTTTGTTTGGGTGTGGAAGGGTAGTTCGGATCAGTGCAGCAACCCTCTAATGGGTCGGCCGTTGGACTGTACAACAATTACTTGATGTGAGGAATATTCACCTTTGAGATGAGACTGATTGGTCCAAATTCTCTCCTGCATCAAGAGCTACTCAGCACAAGAATATTCAGGGAGCCTATTATGATTACTTTGTTCTCCAGCTGTCCTAGCCAGGGGTCAGAGCAACCTAAGAGCAGCTTTAAGTTATGCTAAATGGCTATGGTCTCCAAGGACCCATGTGCCAGTTGAGAATTGATGAAGTGCAGGCGTGCTGAGCCCAACCTTGACACATGCCTAACACTAAGGCCTGGATGGCAGTTGGCACAGGAGCTTGTGTAACCCACACACATCCTGGGTGTGGTGTTCTGTCCCATCTAGTGGCATGAGACCACTTAGAAAGAGAGAGAAAATGAGTCTGCTCTACAGCCTGAGCTAACAAGTAGTTGGCTTTTAGCTCATGCAGTAGAGGCTCACGCACTAAGCTCCCGAGGTCCCTGGTTTAATACTGCCTGCTGATGACTGGGGTCTGTCGGTGTTACGCTTGCACTTTTACACCAGGTAAGAGTTCCTCCACACCAGGGGCATTCTCAGCTCACCAGTTAGGGCCAGATTTTACCATTTTGCACTGCCTAAGTGGTGCCAAGGGTCCAAGACAAGGAGAGAAAATCTGGCCCTGATCCCACTCCATTGAATGGTGACCCTTGATCATATGTAAGGGCTCTTGAATAAGATGGTCAGAAGACCAGCCAGTATGACACTGAGTACGGAAGTGCAAGTGCAAAATTTCCTGAAATTATTGTGAGTCAACATCTGAGCAAAATGCAGAAGACCCAGAAGAGATGGTATGATAACTTTGCTAAGAAATGGGATACCAGTTCAGTCAGAAAGCTCTTCTAATAAAAAATAATGCCCAAAACACTTGCAAAGCAGCAGTGGCAGCAGAGGGGAAGTAAGCAGGTTTGCAGCCCCTCCTCCACTCTGTCACATAAGGTCACTAAGGGTCAGGAAAGTGAGAGCTCAAAACTGGGAGGGAAAGTGGGTGCTGCTAAGCAAGAATTAACAAACGAGGGGTGGGCATAAACTGGCAAGGGAGCATAGAGTAAAGCAGTGAAAATATGAAAGGGATGGAACCCAAGAATCACAAGAAAGTCATGGTCTGGGTCAAAACTGTATCCCTGTATTAACGCTTTGCAATGCAGGATAAAAATGAAAATTACTAACCTGGAATTAGTGAACAGGCTGGAAATTAGTGAACAGTTTACTTACCAAGCAAAGATCACACTGTATATGTTATACAGAGGTTTCAGCTGCCGTGCATTTAGTAGGATTGTCACACCTTGCAGACTCCTAATTCACTCATCCATAGCATGTCTTCCTGTTTCATCATGCCAACAGCTTGCCATTTTCACTGTGATATGCCCCTTCTGGTCACTTCTGTTGGTCCAACAACTGCTGTATGGTGCTCTGGAGAACTCACGTCCTGTCAATCACTGGCAAGATGTGTTGCCTCCAGAGTACCAGTTCTGAAAGTGAAGTTGGCTGGAGGCAGTAAGGGGAAAGCTAGACTGTGTTGCAAATGAACAGATTAGCATATCTATCTGTGTCTCAAAGCAAAATTGTCATGATTTGTTTCATATCAAACAAATGTAAAACGATAAATGGAGGAACACAAAGCAATTAGAAGAAAGCGCTTGGCTATCATGATAAATAAAGGATAGGTATTGGAAAAAAGGATTCTGAGAGGAGCTGTGATGTATAAGAACATAGAGTGCATTTTTTTCTTCTTTAGAGCTCACATGTCCTAGCACTTTTCACCTGTTGTGAAAGGTTGTACATAGGTTAAGGGTAAGAATAAAATAAAAATCACCAAGTAATACAGCTGGCTAGAAATCTGCCAAATGATCAATAAATGTTTAAAAATTTTGTTAACATTTTCTGACCAACTCTACCAAATAGATTTCTTGGTCTGAGGACTGAGACAAAACCACTGTTACCCTCTCTATATAATTCCCTGCAGTAGCCAGTAATCAAACTAGTTAGCATTTCTGAATGGGAGTTTTAAAAGCGTTCAGTCTTGGCCTCACACTACACCCATTGAAGTGAGAGGGAGAATGAGAGACCAGTGGTGAGCACTTTTGAAAATCTCAGCCTAATTTTTTATTAAACATGTCCGCTTTTTTGCTTTATGCTCAAGAACACCGAGCCATGGTAGGCACTTCCTACCTTACAACTTGCCAAGGATGTGATTATTTTTATTTTAAAACTTTCAGATATTATTTATAAAGCTAACTCGAACTGTGGAGTGTATGAAAAGTGTATTGACAGCCCTTTTAGCAGCCAGAAGTTGTTAGGAGATTCAGACTGCTTAATTTATACTCTTTTCCTTATTAATGTTGTTTAAGTGATTAAACCCAAACACAGTGACATACAAAATTCGTTGAAAGAAAACCCATATCTGACTAGTTATTCAGACATTGAAAAATATCTCTCTTTATTATTAGGGAATTATATTCCCTATTTATAGGATTTCAACTGAACTGAGTTTGTCCTGGGTGCGAAATTATTGAAAGATCTATGTGGAGCTTATAGAATGGACTTGCACAGTGTTAAACACAAAAGTGAATTGTTTTCCAGATCATAAGATTAAAACTTGGGTAAATATGAGAGAATGGGAATTGTGACAAAGGCCTGAGCTGATACAATACACCTGATTTTATATTGCAGTTGTGCTGATGGTGGGTTTATTTATGTTGCGGGCGAGGGGACATTAGGTCCAAGAAAATAGAGAGAAGTAATGGAAAAGCCGGATTATTTTGGAAACATCTTTGTGTCTGTCTGCCTCTGCCCAGACTGCAGAGCAGGGGCACAGCTATAAGTGCCCAGAAAGGGGTACTGGTATTTACAAAGCTGGCTCAGTAGCTCCTTGAAGACAGTAGAGAAGCCACCATCAAAGCACTTAAGCAAGTGCTGAACTTTAAGCATGTGAGTATTCTCATCTCTGTTCACCACATCAATTCATCATGTGCCTAAGTTCCATTGACTGACCAGACAAGTTGAAGAGAACAAGTCACCCATTAGCACTGGAATCAGTGCTGCTAACTGAAAGGATTTACAGACCAGACATTTGTGTTTACTGAAAAGGCTGAAGTCATTGATCAGTACACACAAGTAAAGGAGGACAGATACAGGCATGGATTTTAAGTGACAGGCTGCAGTTTATTAAAATTTAACGTTGGAGAGGGGTGCTATCTGCCCATCTCTCCATATCAGACATATGTGGGTCCACTGCAGGGTTTACATTGCTTCTATCATATACTCCATAACTCAGGGTAGACTCTCCATTGCCTACTCTAGGATTCAGTTTGCTCTGCTCAATCCTCTCACCATCTCCTTCAATGGGACAGAAGGTACCAAAGAGGGATCCTGGTCTAAAAGGACTTCAGGTCTCCCTTTCTTTCCCCCCAATGACCTGAGCTCCATCAGCAAAATCCCATATCTCTCCTGTTTTCTCATCACTGGTTCGTTGGCCTTTCATCTGCCCTGGACACTGGCTGCAAGTTGAGACAAACTAACATTCATAAATTCGTAACACTAACCCCTTAAATCTTATAACTGTTTAAGTTAACTATGCCTTCCTCACAGCACCATAAAGTCGCCCTTCCCCCCCCCCCCCCCCCCCCCCTCCACCAAAAAAAACTAGGCCACAGACAATTTGGCCTGATGGCAAAAAATTCTTTCCTGACCCTTAAATAAGCAATCAGTCCGACTGCAGTCATAGCAATCTAAAAACACAGTTCCTCTGCTACACTGCAGGAAGGGAGAGTGTTCAAGTAAAAATGTGACAAGAGGCCCGAGAAACTCCACCCCAGGGTTTAAATAAATGACCGTGGGAAGCAAGAGCTAATGGGCTCACATCTGTCTGGCCGGCCAATGGGCAGCAAGTGCCTGGGGGAGGATGAGCCTATCTCTATATAAACTCCCCGTTTTATCCTAAACTGTCTGGCACCTTGCAGATTCAGTCAAATTTCCCATCCGTTAAATTGGTGGGTGGCATTGGATATGGACTTTCACACATGACTTTTTTTATTCAAATTCTGAAAAAAATAAAGTAAAACACACTGTCTGGGGAAAGTGTGTGTGTTTGTGTCACACTCAAACAAAAGACTGTGAATGTTAAACTGAAAACCCAAAATTGAGATCCAGATGTAAGAGAAAAAAAAGTCACTATGTAAACAGTCTGTACAGGAAGAATACACTGAATATAATAATGCAGTGAAACCCCGCTATAACACACCCCGTGATAACGCGAATTCGGATATAACGCGATAAGGTGGCTCCAGCCGCCCCAAGCAAAAAAAAAAAGGCGGCCAGAGCGCCGCTGAAGAGGCAGTTCTGGCTCGTTTAATAGGTTGATTAGCTTGTGCTGTCACTAATTATTGCTACACCCTTTCAGTTACCGTTATGGGCAGTTCGCTTTCTGCCCAAGAGAAATTGACCGGCTTGAAACTGAATAGCTTGAAATGGTAAATTTTCATAACCCCACTATAACGCGACCCCACATTTATCGCGATCGAATTTTTTGGACCCCAATTATCGTGCTATAGCGGGGTTTCACTGTAGTTATCTAATAGCTGTTGTATGTGTGTATCAGTCAGGGTTTAAAATAGCTTGACCCTGAATTTCATAGATTCCAAGGCCAGAAGGGACCATTGTGAGTATCCATTCTGACCTCCTGTATAACACGGGACACAGAACTGTGTATAATGCTTTTTGAACCTCCCTGAAAAGATGGAAATCTGGACTTTGGTTCAGTAAAGAATTAAACTGAAGTGCAGGAAGGAGAATGTAGAAGTAATTGTACATAATTAGTCCTGATATTCCTTGTTACACCTGCACTCTGCACTCACTTCTCAACTAAAACTTGCATTTAACTGGAGTTAAACAAGAATGAGAAATGCAGGGTAGCCAAGATCCAAAGTATGTTACAAAGCACACTCCTACCTCTTCTTGTCTATTTTCTTATAGGTTACCTTCCTCAACATGAAGCAGGTCCCAATTCAGCAAAGCACTAAACATGAGTTCAAC
Organism: Trachemys scripta elegans; assembly: GCF_013100865.1. NCBI lineage: Eukaryota > Metazoa > Chordata > Testudines > Emydidae > Trachemys > Trachemys scripta. The sequence goes on along the minus strand of NC_048299.1, from coordinate 127,377,127 downwards.
TTTATGTGCTTAAGTACCTCTCTGTGTCAGAGTAACAGAACATACCTCAACACTAAAATATTTGGGGAAAATGGAGTTTCCTTCCTTTTTTCATTTATTAACAATTTAATTTGGAATAGTCTTGCCTAACTTCTAATAAATAGCTACAAATATGACTTGTTATAACTTTCAAAATATTTAACTGAAAAAGGTTCAAGATTATGTAACAATCAAAATATTTTAATACAATCATGTGAGTCCTTATTTTATTTGATTTTGCATTTATCTCAGTGTGGCAAACCCAGGACAAACAGCTACAAAGGGGGCGGAGGGTAGTAATTAGTCCCAGGGGGTTAAAAGGCCTCTCCCAATCCACTGAGGAGAGAAAACCAAGGGGAAATAAGGTGCAGCTAGAAAAGGGGTTACCAGGAAACTAATTAGTTTCAGCTGGCTCCAACTGCTTGAGACCTTTTTAAACCCTCCCCAGCGTGGAAGGGGGAAAAAGAAAGAGAGTGAGAGAAGCAGGGAAGCTGCCAGTAAGCTAGGTGCAGTAAGGCTCTGACCCCTTCCAGAAAGGAAGGCTGCACTCTGTCCCCAGAAGGGAAGAAAAACAAGCACAGGGGACTGACTGAGGGAAGGAATAGCCAGACCCTGTGCTACCTATGAGGGTTTGCTTTGCCAAAGCCTGAGGCTCCAAGGCTAAAAAGGACTGAGCCTGCTGAGGAGAAGAAGGTACTTTGCCAGACGTGGTGTCAGCAGTAGGATGTAAGTGAGGCTCTGTGGCAAGCCGTCTCAGGGCAAGGTAAATCACACACCAAAAAAATTAAAATAAAAAAAAATGGAGGACGTAGTGAAGGTGTTGATACAGGCCACTGTGGCCCAACAAGAGGCTACCAGATTACAGATGGCGGCCCAGCAAGAGTCAGTACGTGTCCAACAGGAGACAAACCAATTGCTGATGAACCAGGCGGCCCAAGATCAAGCCACCCTGAATGAAGTAGTGAACCAGTTGAAAGCCCTGACCACGCTGACGCACGGGCCCCATGGGACCCGGCCGCTACAGGCAAGCAACTATTTACAGAAGATGACAATGGAGGACGATCCATTGAGGCATATCTCCTTGCAGTCGAGAGGATGGCACTGCAGGAGGCCTGGCCCCAAGACCAGTGGGAAGGCATCCTGGCTCCATTTCTGTGTGGGAAGGCTCAGAAGGCCTATTTCGACATGACCACAGAAGCGGCTATGGATTACCCCCAGCTGAAGGCGGAAATCCTGGCGAGGTCAGGCGTAAGGGCCCATCGCTTCTACAAGTGGAAGTACCGGGACAACAAGGCGCCGAGGACCAGGCCGGATAATGGAGGGAGGAAGGAGGCGGAAGAGCAGCCAGTGATCCCGGAGAGACTTGAGGACTGGGGAAAAAGACTCGGGAGATAAAGCCCAGCAGCCCAAAAATAGGAGGCTGCCCCGAGTGGGGTACCAATGTTATGCCTGTGATGAATTGGGGCATATTTCTGCCTAATTCCCGAATCTAGGAGAGCCTATGCAATGCAAATGGGGAGATATAGGGGGACCATGTTATCTAATAAGTCTAGTCGGAGTTGCGATGGTCCCTCATAGATGTACTAGACCCGTTAAGATGAATGGTATAAAGATCACAGCGTTAGTAGACTCGGGAAGTGCAATCATGTTAGTCTCGGGGAAGCTGGTCGGGCAGAACCAACTATCCCGGGCCAAACATTTGGGAATATCCTGTGTGCATTGGGATGTCAACTATTATCCAACCATCCCTGTAAAAACAGAAGTTCTCACCCCCAGGAAACCCCACTAAGTTGACGGTGGGAGTAGTTCCCAAACTCCCCTACCCTGTCCTTATCGGACGAGACTTCCCAGGGTTTGATAGCCTACTCCCCGGGGAGAAGGTAGAAGAAAATAATGACCCTGGGACCCAGGGTGTGGCCCAGATGGTTAACCCTCCCCCGGCCTTCCATGAATTTAGCCAGGATTTGTTCTCCCCGCTGGGGAAGTCCAGGAAGACTTGGAGGGAATGGAGGGCAGATAAAAGGAGGGGGACGAGGATCCTGACCCAGTACCAGAAGTGTACGCTTGCAGGAGAAAGAAGGGGCTCAACTGACAGCAGGACTGGGTCAGCGATCAACAACCCTATCACCGGACCTGGTTCCTCTGGGGCTTTCCCCAAGGAGGAGACGGAGGTAGACCCCCCCCCCCCGAGTTTGGACAAATGGGGACAACACTCGGGAATTTTGGTCAGGATCAAGCCAATGATCCCATATACCACAATATTCGTAAAGAAGTAGTCAAGGTAAATGTGGTCCCTGTGGAAGGGAGAGTTAAGGGCCCAGGGCTATATTATATGATTAAGGACGATCTTCTATACAGAGTAGACTGGGTCCAAGAGCAAGTCATAGAACAACTCTTGGTCCCATGGAAGCATCAGAGGGCCGTAATGGATCTGGCCCACAGCCATCTGTTTGGGTGCCATCTAGGGGTAGATAAGACCCTTGATCAGATTCTACAGAGGTTTTTTTGGCCCGGCATTTATGCGGCAGTCTGGCAATATTGTACATCCTGTCCAGAATGCCAGATATATGGGCCCTGACCACACTTAAGGGCCCCTCTGGTCAATTATCAAAATCCCATTTGAGCGAATAGCTATGGACATAGTAGGGCCACTGGAGAAGTCAGCCCAGAGGCATCAATACATTCTCATAGTACTAGATTATGCCACCCGATATCCCGAGGCCATACCCCTATGGAATACCATGTCCAAGACCATAGCCAAAGAATTAGTCCAGATTTTTTCCAGAGTAGGAATACCTAAGGAGATCCTGATGGACCAAGGGACACCCTTTGTGTCTAAGCTGATGAAGGACCTATGTACAATGCTCCACATACAGACCCTTAGAACATCGGTCTACCATCCCCAGACCGATGGCCTTGTCTAACGCTTTAATAGGACATTGAAGAACCTTTTACAGAAAGTGATTAGTCATGATGGGAAAGACTGGGATGTCCTGCTCCCTTACTTGCTGTTTGCCGTACGGGAGGTTCCTCAGGCTTCCACTGGATTCTACCCCTTTGAGCTGTTATGGTCGCCACCCAGGGTCATACTGGATCTGGCTAAAGAAGACTGGGAAGAACAGCCAAACCCTGGGGAAAACATGGTTGAACATGTGCTGCAGATGAAAGACAGAATAGCCCAAGTCGCCCCCCTTGTGCGCAAACACATGGAGAAGGCCCAAGGGGCACAACGGACAAACTACAATCACCAAGCAACGACCCGGAAGTTCCAAGCGGGGGACCGGGTGATGGTGCTCATACCCACGGCTGAGAGCAAGCTCCTGGCCAGGTGGCAGGGGCTGTACGAGATAATAGAAGCAGTAGGAGAAGTCGACTATAAGGTCCTACAGCTGGGTTGCCAGACGCTGGAGCAGATTTACTATATAAATCTGCTGAAATCTTGGCAGGATAGAGAAGGTCCGGTGGTTGTACTGGGGGCACCATCCCCTAAAAGCAACCAGCCCGACCAGGTGGGAATATCTCCAGAGTTGACTCCGGAACAACGATCAGAAGTGATCAGCCTGATCAAACGCAACCAGGATGTGTTCTCGGAAAAGCCAGGGAGGACTACGGAGGTTCACCATCACATCCTCTCAGAGTCTGGAGTGAAGGTGAACGTCAAGCCATACCGGATCTTGAAGGCCAAGAAAGAAGAGATTAGGACAGAGGTCAGGAAATTGCTGGCCTTAGGAGTCATTGAAGAATCTCAGAGTCAATGGTCCAGTCCCGTGGTTTTAGTGCCTAAGCCTGACGGCAGTATGAGGTTCTACAATGACTTCCACAAGCTCAATGAGGTGTCCCAATTTGATGCGCACCCTATACCCAGGATAGATGAGCTGATTGACAGATTGGGAAAGGCACGGTTTATGTCTACCCTTGACCTTACCAAGGGCTATTGGCAGATCCCCCTGGCCAAGGCCGACAAGGAGAAGACAACCTTTGCAACTCCAGAAGGACTATATCAGTACACTGTTTTCCCCTTTGGGTTGCATGGGGCCCCCACTACTTTCCAACGACTAATGGACAAACTGTTGCGACCCCATGGAAAGTACGCGGCAGCACATCTCGATGACGTCATCATATATAGCCCCGACTGGGAGACGCACCTGGAGAAGGTGGAAGCGGTTCTGGACACCCTGAGGAAGGCAGGGCTGACTGCCAATCCCTTCAAATGTTCAATCAAAATTTAATTTCTCAGTTAATATACTCTTACTTATATACATCTAGTAAATTTTGGACACCTGATGTAATATACATAATAAATAGAGTTCCTGTGTTTTTATGTATTGCTGTAGAACCTTCCTGAGACAAAGATGCATATCCGGGTATTGAAATACTAACTGGAGGGTCAGTCAGAATATCTCAGTGAAATAAGATACTTTGAATAATGTGTACTTAATTACCCTTTGGAGACATTATTTCATGTGAAGTAGATTTTGCTCATTAGACTGCCATTTCATGGCCTTGTATTTATCACAAATAATAATCTTCAGTACTTCCTAAACAGGAAAGGAAAATAAAGGTAAAATCTGCTATTGTTTTCTTTGAAACAAGCCAATGGCTTGGGAAAGCTATAGGGAATCTAGTAAATATGTATCTTAATTCATAAAAGAAAAAATCTTATAAAGCACTCATCCCTTCCCCAGTGTCCTGAAACAGACACTGAAATCTTAAAACGTCTATTACTAATTGTATTTTAATTGCAATAGTTTTGCTGGGATATTACGTTGATTGTGGCCTTTTTGTATCACTGGCACTGCTCATAGCAGATACACAAAAGCAGTGTTTTTTTTATACTAAAACCACCTGACTTTGTAAAAGTGCTTGTGTGGGTTCTTTTTTTGCTTCCAGCTTTCTCTCTTCCCCCATTAGGTGATCATTATTACTGCACTTTACCTCTGCCATGGGGAGTATGGATGAATGAAGTCTGGTGATTAAAAGCTGAGTCAGCCCATTCTGTTCAGACACTGAAATCTCACTCCCTCCTTATGACATGCACTTAGTGTATCCTGTAAAAGCTAGCAAAACTGTCCTCTAGCTTCACTATGACATTTAGAGAGCAACCTGCTATAATTTCTGTTTAAAATGTTACAACTTCCAATCACTAATGATAAATGGAAGTATAGAATGTTAGATCTTTCGTCATTGCTCTTCAAAAAAGGGAGAACTGTACTTTGGCATGCATAATGGCTTGCTTTCTTTTTGTCCGGGTTGAATATAAAAGTTTTTTTTTTTTTAATGTACTAAAATATAACAAAAGGTCTGTATTCTTTTCAGTATTATTTTAGTCATTTAATGTTAATATTGAGAGCCAACTATTATTAGTGCATACTAATATTAATTCCTCTCCAGTGCGTAAACACATTAATTTGTGAATTAAAATGGACATAATAATTTTTATTTTATTTTGGTTTATAAAACAAATAAGAGATTGCCCATCCCTAGCTTTCATAATAATGATAAAATCATATTCTAATATATACATCTATTTGGGACAGATCCATGAAATCAATGGATCTGCACTGATTTATACCAGCTAAAGAGCTGGCCCACTTTATGGCTAAATTTAAATGATGAAGTAGGGGTGTGAGTCCCAGTTTGTGTAGACATACTCATGTTAGCTCTCATCGAGCTAGCATATTTAAAATAGTAGTGTAGCCACAATAGGCTCGGCAGTGGGAAGGGAGGCATGGGCTAGCCACCTGTAATCTTTTGTTAATTTTATGTTGAAATATTCCCAATTAATATTAAGTTGTTAAAGATAAAGGTGCAATAAAACCCAAATTAGTTTTCAGGTTCAAGTTTCTCGGTCAGTTACAGAAAATTTATTTACTAGAGGATCACTAGGTAACATGTTGAATGATAAAACCAAACGTTATTCAAAAGAAAAATGAGCAGTTAAGGAAACAGGCATCCAGTTACTGCTTACACAATACTGATGCTCCCCGACATACGCAAATCTAAGTTTATGGAAAAAGATCCATAAGATAGAAATAGGAGGGGGTGGTGGTTGTTGTTGTTGTTGTTTTTTTGCATAATAGTCAGAGATACGTTTCTGACTTACGCAAATTTCGAGTTACGCAAGGCGTTCCGGAACGGAATGCTTGTGTAAGTTGGGGAGCGTCTGTACTACAATTATACTTACCCTCAAAAATTAAATAGATTATCCATGGGCAATCAGTCAATTGACAACAGAGTGAAGTGCAGCCTTATAATCTTGGAACCTAACGTATCCCTTTGATATTAATTGGAACTCCCCCAGTTTTAACAAAACTACTCCTTTTATAATCTATTATAATACTAATTAACCTTGAACCTACCATCATCACTGATGACCATTGGACATTATCTTTGAAAACTCATGGCGATCGGGGGAGGTCCCGGATGACTGGAAAAAGGCTAATGTAGTGCCCATCTTTAAAAGAGGGAAGGAGGAGGGTCCAGGGAACTACAGGCCAGTCAGCCTCACCTCAGTCCCTGAGCAGGTCCTCTAGAAATCAATTCTGAAGCACTTAGAGGAGAGGAAAGTGATCAGGAACAGTCAGCATGGATTGACCAAGAGCAAGTCATGCCTGACTAACCTAATTGCCTTCTATGATGAGATAACTGGCCCTTTAAATTGCCGGCCAAGCCCCTTTGCTGCAGCCCTGGGGTAGCTGTAGCAGGGCTCCGACAGTAATTTAAAGGGCCTGTGGCTCCCCTTTAACGCACCGCCCAAGCCCCACTGCCAGAGCCCCTGGGTTACTGCGCTATATGCGAACCCGTGTTATATCGGGTCAGGTTATATCGGGGTAAAGGTGTATCTCCCTCATTCTTTGGGGAGGGAAGGGTAAAGAGAGAGATTTCCAAAAAAGTGTTTTGCATACATTAAAAAAGTAGCCAAGAAGTATTTTTCTCTGAATATTCAGATTATATACTTGTTGAGTAATTAGGATTTGTAAAATCAATCCTTTATTTATCCAAAAAAATATTGTTTACATATTACTCTTATTGATTTTAGTGGAACTATATGTGTATCTAAAAGTTTTCAGCACAGAAAAATACAATAAGCAAACTATTTACAGGAATATCCATGGCTAGAATGATTGGCTATGAAGTGATCATCCATCATTGATATATTTTTCTTATTGGGGAGCCATATAAGTAATTTCATTGAGTTAATGGAACTACTCACATGCATAAAGTTACTTGGGTACATAAACATTTGCAAAAATTGAGACCCTGGAGTTTTAAATACAGAAGGAAAGAAGGCCTTAACCCTTAATCTGCTTTTATCTCTTACCCTCACTTTTTACATTTATAAGTACCTCTATCTAAGTTTGTCAGAGCAAATTATAATATTTTTTATTTTAAACAGTCTATTAAGGTTATATAGTAAAACTATATATTAAGGTAAAAAAGGAAATGATAATAAATTCACAAAAAGACTTATTTGTGTTATGATAGCATAGAAATGTGTTTTATTATGCATTTTCATTTTCTGGTTAACTTCCACTACAATGTGAACGTAAATCAAATATATGGCCCTTATCATGGCTGCAAAAAGCAAAATAAAAATACATAAATGTTAAATTAGATTTCTATACTGCAAACACAGATGAAAAATTATCATTGGGAAATGGGCACAGGCCAGCAGTTTAATAACGTGGCATCTGCTTTGCACTTTTGCCAATAATGCTTTTTCTAAAATGTTTTTCTGCAAGGTTTCAATTTCTAGGCACATATTTAGGAAGAATTTAATGAAATAAAGGCAGAAAACTTTATCTAAACAGAGTCAAAATTTATTTTTGTTGGCAAACTATGGATCTTTGATATCAAAGTAGAAAGGTTTTTAAATGTAAACTCTACAGGATTTAAAATGCACTTGCTGTCTCTGAAATATAGCACAACAAAGCTGAAAGACAGGTTGAATTTATTTTACGATACTGGGGGATATTTATGTTGAGATACAAATAGCTTAAGGGCCAGATACGAATTAAAGGAAAAAGGGAGAGAGATTGGAAAACTGTAGAATATGCCAGCTAGGCTAGTGGGAGGGTCCTTTTGTGATGAAATGTTGCATAAATAATGCCAATGGGGGTCTAAATTCACTGTTGCCATGGAGACCTTTGTGCCTGACTGAACTCTTTTCTTTTCTGTTTTAAGACTGCAACCACTGGGCTTGTGGTAGCTCTAATGAATATCATTTTGTGTCTTATTTTACTGTAAATGCCAGAATGCTGAAACCAAAAGAAGGCAGTGCTGTTTTTTGTTTTCGGAGTGTTCAGGATGGTCAACGGCATTCTCCATTTAAAATCTTTTAAGTTATATATTTTTTTTTCTTTTTTTCAAGTGATAAAGGGGGGAAAATTGACTAGAACTGCCTGAACTACTGCTTTGGAAAGGAGGGAAAACTCTTCCTCTTCAGCTTTGTTGATTAGTCTTGTTTTCCTAGACTGCTTTTTTTGGAAGTGATTAAGGAGCGTTAATTTACAAAGTGTACAACGAAGGTAAAAAGTTAAAACTAAATAAGTTGTTTTGTAAAATTGTGGTTAAAGTTTAGAAAACTATTTTCCTGAAAGTTAGATTGCTAGAATGTGTTATGAAAAAAAACTACAAGTTTTGCTAAAGGACAATACTATATGCAGGAGAAGAGACTAGATGATCATGATGGTCCCTTCTGGCCTTAAAATCTAAGAGACAGTTGTGAATAGCTTTAATCTAGTTCTATACATTTTTTGTGATTCACTACAATACAATGTTTGAAAATCGTAATAATTCAAGAATGTTTGTTAAGAATGAATAACGCTTCTACCTAGCTAAGTCCATCACAGTTGGAATATTGTTTAACTAGCTGGTGATTACCTCATTGTTTTTTTCAAATACTTACTGTAATTTTAAAAATAAAAATAAAAAATAGAAACCCAGAACACTTTACATTGGATAAAGACAAGTAAGTAATGTTACTTTTTAGTAACAGTGTCTTAGTTTCTAAAATATTTTCTTATCCTAACTCAAACAATAACAGTTTATTTGATGTTTGTGGTTTTGTTTGTTTCAGTCAGTCTAAAGCTAAGTCCTAAGGAAATCAATAACTCCCCAGAGAGATCAGAAAAATTAACTGAATGATCTTTCCAGTGCAAAATGTCTTTTCATAATTGGATATTTTGAGCTATGCACCTGTTGCTTTGCACTTTTACCCTGGATAACCTTAGTTCTCAGTGAATGAATGCTTTGCAGTGTACCATAGTAATTTATATGTTTCCCTGTTTCTAAATTATACAGATGAGAATGACATGTGAACTTTATATAATTAAACAAAGCCTAAAAGCTATTAGCTTTGCAGGTACATTTTTACTCAAATGATTTAACTGATTTGAAATCACTTTTAGAAGATTAGTGACAATAATGCATGATTATGACCTCATGGATTTCTCTGCTACTGGCAGAAGTCATAGGAGAATATGAGTGACTGTTCAGCAAATTAAATAAATGAATTGATCCCAGCAGCTCAGTATGTCTAAAAATCATACCAGCCTTTCAAGTTTTATTCTGAAACTGATTACTGTACTTTTTTGAAGGTAACGTTATTTAATGGCCTATCATTGATGGATGAATTAAAATGAAATTTCTAAAAAGTAATTAGAATAAATGTGATAAACTGTCTACAGTTACGGGGATTTATGTAACAAAAAGATAAGGTACAATTTGATGTGTCTTGCAATGAATTGCTGTCAAATTACTTCTGACTGAATACAGTGCAGGATTGAATTACCACAGAATTAATAGTATTTGCAAGTGGAATGTCTTTGTCAGATTACATTAATAAGTGTATACTCTACAACAATGTCTAAAGCAAATAAAACATATCATCTTTAAGGGCATCATCTTTTGATATAGAAATGACTGTTAAATGTATGGTTATTTGTTGGCTACACTCAAAGACAAAATATTCCCTAGATCAGTATAGTTTAGTTGCTTTAATCCTATGCTAAGTGTTTTAAAAAATGTATTTCAGAGTATGTGGTATGAAAGATATCTTAATTCAGATTTTCTAGTTCTTAAAAGTACATAAAGTTGTATTAATCGTATTATGATTGGAAAATCTTTTTATCTGAGAAGAGCTTAACTGTCATAATTAAATGCTTTATTGGGTCCTGTGTTTTAAAAAGCATTACCCCAGTCAATCCAAACCTTGCTAAAATATTCTTTTAGATATACTAATCAGTTTTATTGTACCCACAAAGAAGACATTAGCCTAATTTTAATGAGAATAGTTAACTCCTTATATGATATACATCAGTTATCAGTCATTTGCTGAGTGTATACTTTAGATTATATGTTGTAGAATGTAAATTTGTAATATTTGTAATATGCCTGTCACGAAGGATTATTTCATTAAATTCATAAATGAAGCATAATTTATTAATGGTGATTTCTGAAATGAAAGTCACAAATTGTAATTAAAAAAAACATTTGTTAGTTTTCTGAAGAACAATAGGCAGTTTTTGAGAAGACTTGTGAAATACACTATGACAAAACAAAACTTGAAGTGATTTCAATAGTTAAACTTGTTTTACATTTCTGATTTTGTGACTCACGAGAGAAAAAAATTGTTCAACAAAGTAAGGTCACTCATGTGGTCCTGTGCCAGAGACTGTGTGTGCAATCCTAATGAAACTGGAAAATAAATACTTCAAGAGGCTGAAAGTTGTTGGTATGTTTTAAATGCATTGATGAGTAGAGGTGCTTCATGGTTCTTGGATGCATATCTGTATTTATTCAAACAGCTACACACAGATAATAGACCAAATTTATTCCTCGTGTTACTTCACTGATTTCTAGGGAGTTGCACCAGGTCTGAATTCAGGTCTGTATATGTGTACACAGGTAGTGTATTATGGGACAAATCTTGGTCCCTTTGAAGTTGATAGCAAAACTCACAGGGTATATGTCTACACTGTGTGACAGACCCAGACCAGTGGGGTACAGGAGTCTGGTAGAGGGCAAATATACTGGTCACTGGATGAGTAGTTTTCTGTTCCCTGAGTGACCAGAGCAGGGGCTGCACTAGAGTAATCAGGAACCTGCTAGAACCAGTTAAGGCAGGCAGGCTAATTAGGACACCGGGAGCCAATTAAGAAGAAGCTGCTAGAATCAACTAAGGCAGGCTAATCAGGACACCTGGGTTTTAAAAAAAGGAGCTCAGTTCAGTTTGTGGTGGGAATGTGAGGAGCTAGGAGGTACAAGGAGCTGAGAGTGTGCTGCTGGAGGACTGAGGAGCACAAGTGTTATCAGACACCAGGAGGAAGGTCCTGTGGTGAGAATAAGGAAGATGTTTGGAGGAGGCCATGGGGAAGTAACCCAGGGAGTTGTAGCTGTCATGCAGCTGTTATAGGAGGCACTATAGACAGCTGCAGTCCACAGGGCCCTGGGCTGGAACCTGGAGTAGAGGGTGGCCCAGGTTCCCTCCCAATTGACCTGGACTGTGGGTTCTTCCGGAGGGGAGGTCTCTGGGCTATTCCCCAACCCACATGGGGAATCTCTGAGGCAAGAAAATCTGCCAATAAGTGCAGGACCCACCAAGATAGAGGAGGAACTTTGTCTAGGGTTACCATTTGTCTGGATTCCCCCGGACATGTCCGGCTTTTTTGAGTTAAAAATAGCGTCCGGGGGGAATTTGTCAATGTCCAGACTTCCCCTCCTCCCCCCCATACAGAGCGTGCCCGTGGCTTACAGAGCAGCCCAGGCTCCGACAGCCAGAGCCAGAGCCCTTCCTGCACTTCCCCCCTCCTCTCTCCTGAAACTTGACACCACTCCCCTCCGCTCTCTCCCTCCCCCTCCCTCCCTGCATTCACAGATCGCTGGCGCCGTCTGGAGCTCCGACCCTGCTCCTCTCCCCTGCTGTCGAGCGCGCTGCTCTGCAGCACAGTAAGGGGGCCGGGGGCCAGAGAAGTGGCAGGGAGGTTCTGGGGGGGGGGGGTAGTCAAGAGACAGGGAGCAGGGGGGAGGGTTGGATGGGTCAGGAGTTCGGGGGGGGCTGTCTGGGGGTTGGGGGTGTAAGGTTTTGGGCAGTCAGGGTACAGGATGGGGCAGTTAGGGGACAAGGAACAGGGAGGCTTTGGTAGGGGGTGGGGTTCTGGAGAGCAGTTAGGAGCAGGGGTCCCAGGAGGGGGCAGTCGGGGGACAAGGAGCGGGGGGGGGGGGTG
>NC_048299.1:127355203-127364513 GCF_013100865.1 Trachemys scripta elegans | reverse complement strand
AAGGGGCGGAGTTGGGGCGGGGCTAGGGGTGGGGAAATGGGCGTGGCCATGGCCCGTGGAGGGTCCTCTTTTTTTATTTATGAGATATGGTAACCCTAGGTAAAGTGCATAGTTGTTTGCTTTTGCAGAGATGGAACACCACATGAGATGAGTGATTGAGCTTGTGCAATGTTGCCTTTTAAATATTTGAGGAGCATGGGCATGTTGGGAAGGTTCTGTGATGTCTTATAGCCATTTCCTTCCTTGTGCTGGATACCTGATCGTGAAGAGTCAAAGAGGAGAATCCATTGTAGACTTTATTTTGAGCCTGAAGAAGCAGGACTTTGGGAGTATAGTTAGTTCTGTGAGACTATTCTGACATGGTTCAAAATTTTGTAATGTATGTACCTCACTGTCAAGTCTTAGGGCCAGATCCTCAACTAGTGTAAATCATCATAGCCCTGTTGGAGTCACTGGAGCTATGGCAATCATGGCAGGGACAAAGGAGAGACAAGTTAAATAGATTTCTCCTCTATATCCCCATCTTAGATGTCGGCATGCTAATGTAAGAAGTATGGGGAATAAACAGGAACAGCTACATATACTAATGAATAATCACAATTATGACATAACTGGCATCACACCCACTTGGTGGGATAATTCTGCAGCACATTGAAATTTTGGTGGCATAGTAAAAATTTGAAGCCTTTACTGACTCAGATAAGAAAATGAATTATACATTAGTACATTAGCCCTGTTGTTTTATTCTATTTTAAGTGTGCCACAACATTTTGTGTTGAAAATTGTAGAATTTATTGAAGGAGGCATGAAGATTTTGACAACTGGGGCCTTTGGCAGCTGGGAAGATATGTAAAATCTTTTGAAATTGGGGGATAAGCATATTAATTGGATGTGTCTGCTAAACTGATCAGCAGAGAAATAGATTACCATGTAATCAAATAACAATTTAAATGTTAACAGCCCTTTCAGAGGCATCAGGTAGTTTGGGCTATTGTTTCTTGTTATCTCTGACTCTGGCAGATATCACTGCATTCCTGTTCACTTGGCTTGCATTTGGAAGGTTTTCTTTGGAGTTATGAGGGACAGAAGCATTTGTTTAAATGAAAGCTTAGATTCTGATGTAAAATTCTGGAGCAAGCAGTGGGTTCTGTGGGAAATGTTGTGTTTGTGGAATCAATAAATGCATATTGATTACAACCCTCCTTGTCAGACCACACAAGTACTGCAAAAGGGCATTTGCAATCTGGAGTTGGAGTAAATGCTAGATGCAGAATTTCTGGGGTATGAGGTTGCTGTCTAGGACATGGAATATGTCTGCTTTGGTATTTGCACACTGCTGTTTCTGTTCCAGTGCACACCCATATCTTGTTCAACAGGCAGCAGCAATAGCTGAGACGAGCAAGTGGTACACAACACCATCTAGCATGCAGAGTAGCTATACTTTAACCAAGCAGGTCTGTAGTATTATGTCCATTTGCAAATGAGGATGTTGAGGTACAGCAAGGTTGTTACTCTAGATCACAAAGTGAGTAAATACAGGACAAGGGTATAATCCACACATCCTGATTCCTCAAATTGTTTAACTACTCCTTGCACCCTCCATACAAGCAGGCTATTCAGTTAAAGTAGCCCTTCCTTGTCCTCACAGCTCCTGCCAGTGTCTTCTCATATTGATCTACCCCACTGACCTAGTTCTTGTGAAACTTCAGGCTTCTGGTCTCCTTGTACCTCCTATAAAGTGATACTCCCCAGCTTTTGTTGTGTGCTAGAGCATATGAAAGTGCAAAGGGGTGGGGGGGAGGGGTTGCTGGAGTTTATAACTAATTCTGCTGAGAAGAGAGAGAGGTTTTAGCCTGGGGGTTATGGGCTGCTCTTTTCTGACTATGAAGAGGCTCACATAGCCTGCTGCTACTGACAGGGAGAAAGGCCCAAAGCCTCACCCAAATAATTTTGTCTTGAGCTAGTGGCAGGAAAGGCATCCCCTGTGAGTGTTGCCACCTCTTTCATAAGGACGAATCATACCCAAAGCAAAGATGAGAGGGAAGTCACTCAGACAACTCAGTAAGTGAAGTCTGATTATGTTGAGGTTGACCCATCATTGATGATGATTTATTTGTATTACCATCGTGCTTAGGAGCCCTAGCCATGAACCAGGACCCCATTGTGCCAGGCTCTGTACAGAAACAGAGCAAAAAGACAGCTCCTGCTGTCAGTTTTTTTGTAGATGTCATGGCAAAAGAGAGTTTTGAGGAAGGATTTGAAGGTGGATAATGAGGTAGCTTTGTGAATGTTTATGGGGAGTATCTCCCAAGCATGAGTGCAGCATGGAAGAAAGCACAAAGGTGCTTGTTTGAAAATTTTACACATGGGTAATGGATATCAGAACTGTTTTTTAGTAATATCTGCAAAACTGTATAACGACCTAAAAATGAAGCGATTACATTACATACTGCTTTCTTTCTCATTATTTTTTTTATGCATCGCCGTAGTAATAGCCTCAATCCAGCATGAACCCTCCATGACCTTCATCTTCCAGGTTATACAAGCTGCTGAAGACATCATATATTGGCCCTATGGCAAACAGATAATAGGAAAGTCTGCCCACTGTACATGATTTAAAAAACAAAGTCTCTAAAACTCTAGTTCTACAGGAGATAGTTAAATTCTCTTAGATGGAGAGCTCTCTCAAGAACTTTGGTGAATTATTTCCCTTCCTTCATGACTACTTTGCTAAATAACTCCTGATTCTGCAGCTAGTGAAGTGGGGGAGTTAATTTTTTTTGCCTCCCCGCCGGTGCGCATGGACTGGCTTTGGACCTCCCTTTGAATGGGCAAGCTACAGAACTGAACAACCAAAGTTACCTGACTAAAGTGTATGTTTACATAACCTTGCTTCTCCATGATAGTCAGTGTTCTCATTGGGAGAAAATTGTCCTCTATGTGGCTTGGCTGTAGCTGTGGAGTTTTCTCTTTTCCCCCAGTGAGCACTGTCTAACCATCCAAATGTCAATCTTTCGTTGGCACTGTCTCTTTTATCTCTCTCTCTGACATTCAAAACCATCAGCTGAGGAGAGCTTAGTGACTTTGGGCCATGATCCTTTTAAAATAATTTCCCATCTGACTGACATTCAGCCCTATAGAGAAGAACTTGCCTTCCAAGTCCACCAGCATTGCTCCCATGAGCTCAGTCCCCAGGCCATCAGGTGGGGAGGGCAAGACTGATAGAACTACTAGGGAATTCCATGGCCACTAGAGAGAATTTGTGGCTGCTCAGCCAAAAAGGCTCTCTTGGGTGAGTTGGTTCTGATGTTGTTGTTGTTCTTTGTTTTCCAATTCAGTGTAGGAGATGCAATAAAATCTAGGGACAGATCCTCAAATGGTGAAAATTGGTGTAGTTCTACTGAGCTCAGTGGAGCTGTGCTGATTCATGCCATTTGAGAATCTGATGAATAATTTCATCTTGATTTATATTCTGGTTCATCCATACATCCACAACTGCAGAAAGAGTCTATTTGAGTTTCAAGAATTCACAGGCTTTATTAGGCATCTGCTGAAACAGGGATACTTTTTGTTGCTGCTCTGAAAGGAGACTGATTCCATCCAAAACAAAATCATTCAACTGTTTTAAATCATTGCAAATTTTGTAAAAAGTAAACCAAGTACTGCCATGTCCTATAGAGGAAGTGAAACACTACTAGTTATAGCTACATATATTGCACTCAAAATCATTCAAGTCAGGCTGATCTGATTAAAAGAAAAAAATTTTTTTTTTTTTTTTTTTTTTTTTTTTTCAGATAAACTAGTCAAGCCCTTGGGCTTTCATAAATAAATACTAAAACATTTAACTGATTCTATAGCAACCTGGTCAAATTTGTTTCTTCTTAAACAGTCATGAAATTTAACATCACATTGGAAAGATGTGCTAAAATATATTGTAGAGCATTAGATGTTGGAGTTGATAAGTTGTCCCCCAACATTTATTTTAACACACACGGAGATGCACAAAAGTAATTGTTTCTACAATGATCTGATTGTTCTAGCACTAGATGAATAGGTTGTTCTCTACATTATTCACTGAATAAACATATGAATGCCATTTTAAAAAATATAGTGGTTTCATTTGAATATAATTGTTCATATAACGAGACTAATACCGCGCATGATTATTTATTGAGTAACCTCTACATTAATCATACTTTCCTTCTTCATGAATTTCTTCTGCTTCAATTCATTTTAAGCCGTTATGCTCTGGTGCAGCAACACTGCTAATGTTAATCAGAATTAATAGAGCTACTGTGAGAGATGCTGTGTATTCACCACTGAAATATTAAATGAAATGAAATTTTAGTTGCAGAGTTTGGGAATTATCTACACCAACAAGATAATGGAATACAGATTTCCCCTTCACTTTTCCTCATAGGAGTTTAGTGTTTGATACTTCCTCATGTCTACTTTTAGAGGCAAATCAGAACATCTCTCCAATTTCCCATTTCCACATATATCTATATGATAGAATTCAAGATCCTATGGGAAGCAGAACATGAGAACAGCAAAACAAGGACACTGGACTTCATAAAATCAGATTTCAACTGATTCAGCAAAATAGTTGGCAAGTTCCCATGGAAAGACCAGTTAGTAGGGCCCTACCAAATTCACGGTTCATTTTGGTTAGTTTCACATACATTGGATTTTAAAAATTGTATATTTCATGATTTCAGCCATTTAAATCTGAAATTTCACAGTGTTGTAATTGTAGAGGTCCTGACCCAAAAAGGAGTTGTGGGGGCTTTTACTGTATTAATGGAATGATGTCAGTTTAGTGGGAGTCTTGAGTGGGGTTCCACAGAGATTTGTTCTGGCTTTGTTTTACATCATAATTAATTACCTTGATGTAGGAATAGAGCACATACTGATCAAAAATGCAGATGACAGAAAGCTGGGAGGTTGCCAACACTTTGGAGAATAGAGGTAAAATTCAGAGGTATCTCGATAAATTGGAAAACTGGGCTATAGATAACAAAATGAAATTCAACAAAGACAAATGTAAGATGATACACTTAGGGAAGAAAAACCAAATGCACAAATACAGAATGGGAGGTAACTGGCTTGGCAACAGCACTGATGAGAAAGATCTGGGAGTTGTGGTGGATCACAGCCTCAACATGAGTCAGCAATGCAATGCTGTTGCAAAGAAAGCAAATGCAATTTTAGGTTGCATTAACAGAGGCATTGCATGCAAGTCATGGGTTGTGAGTTCAATTCTTGAGGGGGCCACTTAGGGATCTAGGGCAAAATCAGTACTTGATCCTGCTAGTGAAGGCAGGGGGCTGGACTCAATGACCTTTCAGGGTCCCTTTCAGCTCTATGAGATAGGTCTCTCTCTCTCTCTCTCTGTATATGTGTGTGTATATAGAGAGAATCTATATATATAGATAGATGACACTTGTAGTCCCTTCTAACCCTATTATTCTGTGATATGTTTTATTGGTATACTGAAAAAACATGAATTTTTCAGAAGCTATTTTTTTGTTGCATGGTTGCAGTAATTCTTTTTATTTTTTAGCTTTGTGTCTTCAACATTGGAACAGCTGTACATGTTCTGTGTGTTATGTGACAAGATATAGATATTTCACCATAAATTACTGGTGTGCTATTTTAATATAATATCTTAAATTTGGCATCTTGTCAGATATGAATTTCCCACTCATTTGCGGTCATGTACATGCTCACAAACATTCATGAACACATACTGGAAACAATTATGTTGAAATTAACTCTGAACTTAGATAGTAATGTTAACTTGAATGCTTATAAAAATGTTATGCTTATCTAACATTCACCTTGACCTTCATTACACAACTTGCGTGTCTTTGAATAATGTCACTGTACAGAACAGCATTCCTAACAAGCAAGTGTTTTTTCCTGTATCTCTGAAATTGCTAAAAAAGGTTACATGACAAACTATAATAAAACAATCTGTGCAGCACAACATAAATTTCTTCTGACTGGTATATATTGACAGTAAAAACAAGTACATGTCAATCCAAGAAATTACAGTAATTTTGAGTGATATCAGTTATAGGTCTATAACATCCTGTACCCCCATGTTCATCACTTTTATATGGCTATGATATACTTTGTACACAGTATGCCTCGTGAGGTATCATTTGAAAACTCATAATCTGCTGAACATAAGTGTACTGTTATGATGTGTGTAACAACACTACATGTGAAACAATGAGATTTTACTGTATAATGTTACTAAAATGTTACGGTTCCGGGGAATGCCAACACATTAGCTCCTCAAAAACGGAGAAAAGGACTGAGCACAGGTGTTGAGAAACTGTTAACTGCTAAATTGGGGATTCACCACCAGGGGAGCTGTAAACAAGAAATTCGCAATTCACCTGAAAGATGGATGGCAGATCACGTACACCATGGAATTGCCTGACCCCTATGACCCAGCAAAGTCTTTTCCAGCACAAAGAGTTAGACTATTAAAGGGGGGAGGATGCCTCAAGAAAGATTTCCTACCCCATCTCTACTCACGGCAGCAAGATTGTTTGAAAGACAAAACCATAATTGAACAGGGGGGAGTGGTCTTAACTGCAAGGCTTTCCAGTTAGCATGGACTGCTGAAAGTTTTGGGATGAGAGGCACCTTTTTGCTTTCAAGTCTTATTTAGCTTGGTAAAGCTTAGGAATTAGATTGCAGTTTTCATCTTTTATTTGTTTGGTAACCAATTCTGACTTTTATGCCTTTATCACTTCATAATAACTTAAAATCTATCTTTCTCTAGTTAATATACTTGTTTTATCTAAATCAATGTGTTTTTGGTTGTAGTGTTTGGGGAATCTCTACTCGGGTTAACAAGAGCTGGTGCATAATCATGCCCTTTGGTGGAATGACAGACTTCTAATGAGCTTACACTGTTTGTCCAGGTCCTCAGCAGTGTAAGACACACATTTCTGGGGTGCAAGGCTAGGACTGGGGGATTTACAGATGTTACCCTGTATGTAGTTCACAAGTGGCTGGGAGAACATTCTTGTAACTTTGCTAGGAGAGACTTTACATGCTAATGGCGGTGTGTGAGCAGATCTGGAGAGGCTGCTTGTCACTAGCAGTGCAGTGTAAAAGTCACCCTGTGGTGGAGAGTTAAAGGGATACAGCAGTTCAACTGTTCAGATTGTACCTTGGGGGATGTCACAAGGATCAAATTAATCTCTGATTTAAATCCATGTAAGTCAATGGTGTATGAATTTGACCCATGGACTTCTAGCTAGAGCTAAAAAAGATGTCCTCACAGGTTCTCTGAGGTAAATAAGGTGCAGGTTCTTGGGGAAAATGCTGTAGATCCATTTTCCAGTTAGACAACTAACTGATCAGAAGTGGGTCCTTCTATTTCAGAAGGGGCTTTCTAATTTTACTGGGTAGCGGAAGGAAAGTGAGTTTAGGCTGAAACTGTCTGAAGAGTCTGAGACTCTGAAAGAAGAAGGATGTGAGTGCTGCAAAATCTTCACATATTTTGTATTGAAACCCAGTGGAAATCTCCAAGAGGATTTGCACATTTAACTGTGTTTAGTACATACTTTATTTGGGTTCCACATAAGTAGAATGGGTTCTACCTTGTAGATTAGGTGAAAGATAGAATGTATCCATTTATCTGCACTGGGCTATGTTAATGCACAGCAGAAGTGCACTGTATTTAAGACTACTTTAGAATATAGCTCAGAAGCTCCAGCATCTTTTGAGAGAGAGAGACTACTTTGATATCCGCTGTGCTGAAGTTTCTGGACGCGCTTCCTGTTAACTTTTTGATGCAAATTCCAGTTGTGGGCAATGATTTTTAAACCCTTGAATGGAATGCACTTAGCTGTGAGGTCACTACTCACCCTGTCAAGTCACAACAATTAAAATTGGCTGGAAGTCACTTGCTTAGTCATTTTGTTACACCAGGCCCATTAGCAGACCTTTCTCTGCAAAGGGATTCTCTAGAAGAGGAAACAGCTCCTCTTGGTGGTACTCCAGCATCTACTTTTCACATGTTTCAGGCATGTTGCAAAGTGTGTGTGTGTGTGTGTGTTTGGTTTAGCTTTTGGTAGTTTCTTCTTCTTTTTTTAATCCTTGACACTATGACTGCTGATATTTCTTGTGGTGGCAGGAGCAGTAATTATTTAGTGTTACCCTTGGTGAGCAGTTTTATTTATTTTTTTAAAACTTTGTAAGTGTCTAGCTGCTCTGGTAACAGGCATTCTTTAGGCCAATTAAACACACAAAATAAGTTTATAGAAATAAGTAAGGGCCAGTAACTCTATTGGCTTGCTTGTACTTTTATTTTCATTGAGAGAATAGAAAATTTCTGAGTTTACTAGAAATAAAAATCTGCTCTTGATTAGCTTTTGTCATCCTCTGTCAATAATAGGAATTGGATAGGCACAAGTCAAATTTCAGAGCTATGCAAACCACAATATAGCCATCCTGACTTAGCTAGACAGCACAGAACTTAATTTCACCTAACAGAAGGTCTGCATCTTCAAATATATGGAGATATACCTATCTCATAGAGCTGGAATGGATCCTGAAAGGTCATTGAGTCCAGCCCCCTGCTTTCACTAGCAGAACTAAGTACTGATTTTGCTTAAGATCCCTAAGTGGCCCCTTCAAGGATTGAACTCACAACCCTGGGTTTAGCAAGCTAATGCTCAAACCACTGAGCTATTCCTCCCCCCATCCCTGCCTTTGCTGCATACCCTTAGAGACCAGTTATTTTTCAGTGGTAAATTCCTCCCTTCATTGGTGAGAACTTGCCTTTTCAGGCATGACACTTTTTACTCCATCTCCAGGGCAAAGCCCCTGGTGATGATCATTTTAAGAAATAGGCCCAAGAGATTCAGTCTTAGGACATAGTATGTTTTTGTTGTTGTGCAATATTCTTTATCTATGAAAAATAAAAATAAATGTTACTACTTCATTCCCACTATTGCCTATATTAGAGGTGGGCAAACCACGGCTCGTGGGCCACATCTGGCCTGTGAGACCATCCTGCCTGGCCCTTGAGCTCCTGGCCGGGGAGGCTAGCCCCCCGGCTCCTCCCCTGCTGTCTCCCCTCCCCCAGAGCCATGCTGCCGCGCGGGCAGTGCGGTTGGTTGTCTGGGCAGCAGGGCTGTGACCTCCCGCTGCTCTGAGCGATATGGTAAGGGGGTGGCGGCGGGGGGGGGGGGGGGGGGTTGGATAAGGGGTAGGGAGTCCTGGGGGGCAGTCTGGAGACAGGGTGCACTTGGATGGGGCAGAGGTTCTGGGGGGGGGGGGG
>NC_048299.1:127153941-127355154 GCF_013100865.1 Trachemys scripta elegans | reverse complement strand
GGGGGTTGGATAAGGGGTAGGGAGTCCTGGGGGGCAGTCTGGAGACAGGGTGCACTTGGATGGGGCAGAGGTTCTGGGGGGGGGGGGGTCAGGAGACGGGGAAAGGGGGGGTTGAATAGGGCATGGGAGTCCCGGGGGGGCCTGTCGGGGGTGGGGGTGTGGATAGGGGTGGGTGGGGCAGTGCGGGGATGGAGCAGGGTGCTAAGTGACCAAGGGGAGTTAGGGAACGGGGGCAGCAAACAGGGGAGTTTGTAGGAGGGAGAAATGCTGATTTTAATCTGGTTCAAAAAGGCTGCATCATCCATGCCAACACAGCTCCAGGCTCCTCCACCTGCACCTGTGTCCAGACAGAGAACCTGACCATGGATGCCTCTACCCAGGTTCTGGTATGGATTTGGAGATACTGTGGCCTGCATTTCCCTATCATAGAAAGCTGGGATGGGGAGACCATCCAGTGTAAGAGGTGACTACTGGTCGAACATCGCAGGAAGCAGGGCAGCGAGAGCTACAGGAGGAGGTGAGTAGGCAGTGGAGCATCTGTGCCCATGAGGAATTCATTGAAAATATGCATATGGAGACCACCATGGAAAGGCATTCCAACTGAAGAGGACTGCAGTACTACCACCAGGGAAGGAGGAAATGGCTCCTTTGCAGGGAGAAATCTGGCTGCTGGTTACTTCAGGCAGCAGGCATTGTTCCAACCCTGTTCCCAACCCAACATCCACAGAGACAAAAAAAACCCAAACACCACAGTGTGCTGTCCTGGCAACAAGTGATGAGGAATCTCCCCCAAAGGAGGATGAGAAGAAGCCATGTGCCCACGAGGGTGGAAGGATCACGGCCACCACTCCGAAGAGGATATGAAGGGTGGTGGTGGTCGGTAACTCCGTTCTAAGGAAGATGGAAGCATCCATTTGCCAGCCTGATATAGCATCCTGGGAGGTGTCCTTCCAAGACATTATGGAAGGAGCGGCGAGGGTCATCCAGCCCTCTGACTACCACCCCATGGTGCTCATCCATGTAGGCGCTAATGATACTGCAATGTATGGCCCTGAATATATCCGAAGTGACTACAGGGCTCTAGGAGTGAGAGAGAAGGAGCTGGGGGTGCAGGTGGTGTTCCCTTTGATCCTTCTGGTCAATGGTAGGGGTCTGAGAAGGCTTTGGCTTCCTAAACCATGGAATACTGTTCTGAGAAGGATTGCTGAGAAGAGGTAGGATTCCCCCTATCAAGGAAGGGGAATAGTCTCTTGGATATAAACTGGTAACATAGTGAGGCAGAGTTTAAACTAGGTTCTACAGGGGGCAGGAGACAAAAGCCCACAAGTAAGTCCAAAACACGGATACTTGGGTAAAGGGTCAGAATCTGGGCAAAACATGGGTAATCATAGCAGGGAGAGAGGAGACACAAGAGAATAAAGAGGAGAAATCTCTTTAACATCTTAGATGTCTGTATATTAATGCAAGAAGTATGGGGAATAAACAGGAAGAACTAGACATGCTAATAATCACAATTATGACATAACTGATATCACAGAGACTTGGGATAATTCACATATTGGAATATTGGCATAGAAGAGTATGGCTTATTCAGAAGGACAGGCAAAGGAAAAGGGATATGGTATATAGATCTTGTGTATCAAAGATATATGTACTTCCACTGAGGTTGAGATAGAAGTGGGAGACAGACCTGTTGAAGGTCTCTGGGTAAGGATAAAAGGGGTAAAAAACAAGGGTGATGTCATGGTAGAGGTCTAATACAGACAACCTTACCAAGAAGAATCATAGAATATCAGGGTTGGAAGGGACCTCAGGAGGTCATCTAGTCCAACCCCCTGCTCAAAGCAGGACCAACTCCCAACTAAATCATCCCAGCCAGGACTTTGTCAAGCCTGACCTTAAAAAACCTCTAAGGAAGGAGATTCCACCACCTCCCTAGGTAACACATTCCAGTATTTCACCACCCTCCTAGTGAAAACATTTTTCCTAATATCCAACCTAAACCTCCCCAACTGCAACTTAAGACCATTACTCCTTGTTCTGTCATCAGGTAGCACTGAGAACAGTCTAGATCCATCCTCTTTGGAACCCCTTTTCAGGTAGTTGAAAGCAGCTATCAAATCCCCCCTCATTCTTCTCTTCTGCAGACTAAACAATCCCAGTTCCCTCAGCCTCACCTCAGAAGTCATGTGCTCCAGCCCCCTAATCATTTTTGTTGCCCTCCGCTGGACTCTTCCCAATATTTCCACATCCTTCTTGTAGTGTGGGGCCCAAAACTGGACACAGTACTCCAGATGAGGCCTCACCAATGTTGAATAGAGGGGAATGATCACGTCCCTCGATCTGCTGTCAGTGCCCCTACTTATACAGCCCAAGATGCCATTAGTCTTCTTGGCAACAAGGGCACACTGTTGACTCATATCCAGCTTCTCATCCACTGTAATCCCTAAGTCCTTTTCTGCAGAACTGCTTCCTAGCCATCCGGTCCCTACTCTGTAACAGTGCATGGGATTCTTCCATCCTAAGTGCAGGACTCTGCACTTTGTCCTTGTTGAACCTCATCAGGTTTCTCTTGGCCCAATCCTCTAATTTGTCTAGGTCCCTCTGTATCCTATCCCTACCCTCCAGTCTATCTATCATTCCTCCCAGTTTAGTGTCATCAGCAAACTTGCTGAGAGTACAATCCATGCCATTCTCCAGATCATTAATGAAGATATTGAACAAAACCGGCCCCAGGACCGACCCCTGGAGCACTCCATTTGAAACCAGCTGCCAACTAGACATGAAGCCATTGATCACTACCCATTGAGCCCGACGATCTAGCCAGCTTTCTATCCACCTTTATAGTCCATTCATCCAGCCCATACTTCTTTAACTTGATGGCAAGAATACTGTGGGAGACCGTATCAAAAGCTTTGCTAAAGTCAAGGAATAACACATCTACTGCTTTCCCCTCACCCACAGTGTCAGTTATCTCCTCATAGAAGGCAATTAGGTTAGTCAGGCATAACTTGCCCTTGGTGAATCCATGCTGACTGTTCCTGAACACTTTCCTCTCCTCTAGGGGCTTCAGAATTGATTCCTTGAGGACCTGCTCCATGATTTTTCCAGGGGCTCAGGTGAGGCTGACTGGCCTGTAGTTCCCCGGATCCTCCTCCTTCCCTTTTTTTAAAGATAGGCAGTACATTAGCGTTTTTTTCAGTCATCCGGGACCTCCCCCGATCGCCATGAGTTTTCAAAGATAATGGCTAACGGCTCTGCAATCACATCCGCCAACTCATAGACTCATAGACTTTAAGGTCAGAAGGGACCATTATGATCATCTGGTCTGACCCCCTGCATGCTGCAGGCCACAAAACCGTCCCTACCCCTTCCCTGGACTCTGCTGTTGAAGTCCCCAATCCTGTTTTAGGTGGCTTCAATCGGCAGAAACCCTCCTGCTAGAGATCCCTGCCCCATGCTGCGGAGGAAGGCGAAAAACCTCCAGGGGCTCAGCCAATCTGCCCTGGAGGAAAATTCCTTCCCGACCCCAAATATGGCGATCAGTAAGACCCCGAGCATATAGGCAAGAGTCTCCAGCCTGACCCCTGTCAGCCATTGTACAATTTACCTACCATTGCTTGGTTTTCCTCGACTACTATGTTTTACCATTAAACCATTCCCTCCATAAATTTATCTAACTTAATCTTAAAACCAGACAGGTCCGTCGCCCACACCGTTTCCCTCGGAAGGCCGTTCCAATATTTCACCCCTCTGACGGTCAGAAACCTTCGTCTAATTTCAAGCCTGAACTTCCCCACGGCCAGTTTATATCCATTCGTTCTCGTATCCACATTAGTACTTAGCTGGAATAATTCTTCTCCCTCCCTCGTATTAATCCCTCTAATATATTTAAAGATAGCAATCATATCCCCCCTCAGCCTTCGCTTTGTCAGACTAAACAACCCAAGCTCCTCTAGTCTCTTTTCATACGACAGGTTTTCCATTCCTCTGATCATCCTAGTGGCCCTTCTCTGCACCCGTTCCAGTTTGAGTTCATCTTTTTTAAACATGGGAGACCAGAACTGCACACAGTACTCCAAATGAGGTCTTACCAGCGCCTTGTACAACGGAAGCAGGACCTCCTTATCCCTACTAGATATACCTCGCCTAATGCATCCCAAGACAGCATTGGCTTTTTTCACCGCCACGTCGCATTGTCGACTCATAGTCATCCTGCGGTCTACGGGGACCCCTAGGTCCTTCTCCTCTTCCGTTACTTCTAACCAATGTGTCCCCATCTTGTAACTAAAATTTTTGTTAGTCATCCCCAAATGCATCACCTTACACTTTTTACTATTAAATTTCATCCTATTTCTGATACTCCAATTCACAAGCTCATTCAAGTCTCCCTGCAGGATATCCCTATCCTCCTCCGAATTTACAACGCCTCCCACCTTCGTATCATCCGCAAACTTTATCAGCCCACTCCTGCAATCGGTTCCGAGGTCAGTTATAAATAGATTAAATAAAATGGGTCCCAAAACCGAACCTTGAGGCACTCCACTAGTAACCTCCCTCCAACCTGACAGTTCACCCTTTAATACGACCCGCTGCATTCTCCCCATTAACCAATTCCTTATCCACCTCTGGATTTTCATATCGATCCCCATGTTTTTCAGTTTAACCAATAATTGCTCATGGGGTATAGTATCAAACGCTTTACTGAAATCCAGGTATATCAGGTCCACCGCATTTCCCTTATCTAATAAATCCGTTACTTTCTCAAAGAAGGAGATCAGATTCGTTTGGCACGATCTGCCCTTCGTAAAACCATGTTGTAATTTATCGCAATTGCCACTAACCTCCAGGTCCTCAACTAGTTTCTCTTTCAGAATTTTCTCTAACACCTTGCACACTACGGATGTTAAACTAACAGGCCTGTAGTTACCCGGATCACTTTTTTTCCCTTTCTTGAAAATAGGAACCACATTAGCTATTCTCCAGTCTAACGGGACCACCCCCGAGTTTACAGATTCATTAAATATTATCGCTAACGGGCCTGCTATTTCCCGCGCCAATTCCTTCAATATTCTCGGATGAAGATCGTCCGGTCCTCCCGACTTAGCCCCATTAAGGCATTCAAGTTTTGTTTCTACCTCGGATACGGTAATCCCCCATCCTGAATGCCCCTCTGTAGTGGTGCTAGTATCCCTAATACCTTCATTGGCCTCATTGAACACCGATGCAAAATATTCATTGAGATATTGCGCCATGCCTAGATTGTCTTTAATCTCTTCTCCGGCAATAGTCTTCAGCGGTCCCACTTCTTCTTTCTTTGCTTTCTTCTTATTTATGTGGCTGTAAAACCTCTTACTATTGCTTTTAATTCCCCTCGCTAGGTCCAACTCTACTCGGCCTTTGGCCTTTCTCACTCTATTTCTACATTCTCTGACTTCGCTAAGGTAAGTTTCTTTACTAATCCCTCCCCTCTTCCACTCTTTGTACGCTTTCTGTTTTTTCCTAATCGCCCCTTTGAGTCGGTCGCTCATCCAGCTCGGTCTAAATCTCCTGCTTTGTAATCTTTTTCCCTTTTTTGGAATGCAGGCCTCCGACAGCTCATGCATCTTTAACTTGAAGTAATCCCAGGCTTCTTCTGCCTTTAGATCCATTAATACGTTTACCCAATCCACTTCCCTTACCAGTCCCCTTAATTTGTTAAAATTGGCCTTTTTAAAATTATAAACCCTAGTCTTTGACTTAATTCTGTTACTCCTCCCATGTATTTTAAACCGAATTAGCTCATGATCACTGGAGCCCAAATTGTCCCCCACTACCACTTCCTCAACGAGGTCCTCACTAGTTACCAGAATCAAATCTAAAATGGCCTCCCCCCTCGTCGGTTCAGCTACCACTTGATGAAGGAATTGATCAGCAAGCACATCTAGGAACATCTGAGCCCTATTATTACTACTAGCGTTTGTGCCCCAATCTATATCCGGGAAGTTAAAGTCCCCCATAATTACACAGTTTCTATTAGTAATTACTTCTCTAAACACATTAAATAGTTCCTTATCCATATCCTGGGTCGATCCCGGCGGTCTATAGCACACTCCAAGCACTATCCCCGGAGAGGCTCTAGTAGTCCTATTACCCAGTGTGAGTATTGCCCAGACGGACTCTGTGTTATCTAACTCCTTTAGCACCCTCGGATGCAGCGCATCCGGCCCCATGGACTTGTGTTCGTCCAGTTTTTCTAAATAGTCCCGAACCACTTCTTTCTCCACAGAGGGCTGGTCACCTTCTCCCCATACTGTGCTGCCCAGTGCAGCAGTCTGGGAGCTGACCTTGTTCGTGAAGACAGAGGCAAAAAAATCACTGAGTACATAAGCTTTTTCCACATCCTCTGTTACTAGGTTGCCTCCCTCCTTCTGTAAGATTAATAGAATAGATTAATAGTTTGTTTTTTTTAAAAAGCTTCAACAAAATCATCCAAAGCACAGAATTTGGGGGTTATGGGAGATTAGATGTCTAGTTAACCAGATATCTTTTGTGAAAATAATACAGCAAGGCACAGACTATCCAACAAGTTCTTGGAATGTATTTGAGACAACTTTTTATTTCAGAAGGTGGAGAAAGTGACTAGAGGAAAGGCTGTTCTAGACTTGATTTTTGACAAATAGGGAGGAACTGGATGGGAATTTTAATGTAAAAGGCAGCTTGCATGAAAGTGCTTATGAAAGTATGAGAGTTCATGATTGGATCGGTAGGAGGGAAAACAGAAGAATAAAGACAATTAACTTCAAGCAGCCTTTAGCACACTCAGAGAATTAGTAGGTAAGATCCTGTAGGAAACAAGTCTAAGGGAAAAGAGAGTTCAGGAGAGTTGGCCATTTTAATGAGATATTATTAAGGGCACAAGAGAAAACTATCCCAATGCATAGGAAAGATAGACAGTATGGTAAGAGACCTCTCTGGCTTAACCAGATCTTCAACAACCTGAAACTCAAAAAAGAGTCCTACAAAAAGTGAAAACTAGGTCAAATTACAAAGGATTAATATAAAAAAACACCAACACAAGCCTGGACGGAAAAAAATAGAAATGCCATGGCAAGAAACAAGATTAAACTAGGTAGACATAAAGGGTAACAAGAAAACATTCTACAAATATATTATAATCAAGAGGAAGACCATGGACAGGGTAGGTCCATTAGGCACTGAGGAGGAAAAGATAATAACAGAAAACTCAACAGTGTCCACAATGTTAAATGCCATTTTTGTTTCAGTTTTCACCGGAAAGGTTAGCAGTGATGGAACAATTAACATAGCATAGTCAGTGGAATAGAATCTGAAATTAAAATACAGAGAGGACAAGTTAAGAATTATTTAGACAAGTTACATATCTTCAAGTTGGCAGGGCCTGACAAAATACATCCTAAAATACTTAAGGGACTGGCTGAAGAGATTTCTGACCCATTAGCAATTATCTTTGAGAACTCATGGAGGACAGGAGAGATCCCAGACAACTGGAAAAGGGCAAATATAGTATCTATCTATAAAAGGGGGGGAAAGAACAACCCAGGGAATTAGAGACCAGTCACCTTAAGTTTGGTACCTGGAAAGATAATGGAGCAAATAATTAAACAATCAAAGTGTAAGTACTTAGAAGATAATAAGGCTAAGTTTTATCATGGATATTTTTAGTAAAAGTCACAGACAGGTCACAGGCAATAAACAAAAACTGACGGAAGCCCATGACCTGTCCCTGACTTTTACTAAAAATATCCCTGACAAGAAGGGTAGGCAAGTTCAGCACCACTGCTGCTTGGGCTCCCAAGTCCCCCACCCCTATGGCTTATGGGAGCTAAAGGATCACCCTGCCTGCAGGGCTGGGCTGCTGTGGGGTCCCCTTGTCCCTGGGGCACGTGGGAACTGCAGGGTGCTATGGCTGGGCAGCTGCAGTGAGTCTGCCCGCTGTAGCTGAGTAACTGGAGTTTCCCACCCCCTATGGCAGCTGAAGGGTCCATCAGCCCCCTGCTGCTTGCTGTGGATAGGCAGCTGCAGGGACCCCTGCTAGGGTAGGGGCAAGGAGCTGTGGGGGCAGGGCTGGCTGGTCTTTGGAACCCATGTCCCCTGCCTAGGGCGTGCCATTTAGTTGAGGGTGAGACCCTCAATCAGGGTATGCCAAGCACAGTCCTGCTGCCCTTGATTCACACAACAAGGATAACAACCCTTTATTACTTCTGCCCCAATAGTAAGGAGACTGGGGTCCAACACCATCTAAAAGTGATCATTTGGGCAAGCAATCGCATCATGCTGAGCACCTAGGCAGTGTGGGTGTGCCCATGCAAATGAGATCAGCTCCTGAAGTCCTCATCCACAGCTCATCACTAGATGTTAGGGGAGAGCTCATTCAGACTCTGTTTACATCTGCATAAATGATTTGGGTAATGGCATAGAGAATATACTTGCAAAGTTTGCGGATGATACCAAGCTGGGAGGGGTTGCAAGCTTTTTGGAGGACAGGATTATAATTCAAAATGATCTTGACACATTAGAGAAATGGTCTGAATTAAATAGGATGAAATTTAAGAAGGACAAATGTAAAATACTACATTTAGGAAGAAGTAATCAGTTGACAAATACAAAATGGGAAATGACTGCCTAGGAAGCAGTACTGCAGAAAAGAATCTGGGGTTATAATGGATCACAAACTAAATATGAGTTCACAATGTAATACTGTTGCAAAATAAGTGAACATCATTCTGGGATGTATTAGCTGGAGTGTTATAAGCAAGACATGAGCAGTAATTCTTTCTCTCTACTCCATGCTGATGTGGCCTCAACTGGAGTACTGTGTCCAGTTCTGGGCACCATGCTTTGGGGAAAATGTGAACGAATTGGAGAAAGTCCAGAGAAGAGCAATAAAAATTATTAAAGATCTAGAAAGCATGATCTACAAGGAGAGATTGAAAAAACTGGGTTTTTTTTAGTCTGGAGAAGAGGAGACTGAGGGGGACATGATAAAAATCTTCAAGTGTGTTAATGGTTGTTATAAAGAAGAGGGTGATAAATTGTTCTCCTTAACCACTGAGAAGAGGACAAGAAGTAATGGGGTTAAATTGCAACAAGGGAGATTTAGGTTTGACATTAGGAAAATCTTCCAAAAGGAAAGGTAGTTAAACACTGGAAGAGTTTACTTATGGAGGTTGTGAAATCTCCATCACTGGCGTTTTTTTAGAACAAGTTAGACACCTGTCAGGGATGGTCTAGATAATACTTAATCCTGCCTCCGGACAGGGACTGGACTAGATGACCTATCGAGGTCCTTTCCAGACCTACATTTCTATTTTTTCAATCCACCAAAACTTTACCCTTAGAGATATGATTGAAAGCATGAGCATGCCTGCAGATGGCTGACATAATGGGGAGGCAGATGGAGCATCTTTGGCAGGGATTCTGCCTGTATCCCATTTTCAGGCAGTAAAGTCATAGAATATGAATTAGGGTGTGTGGTACATGAGCATGAGTGGTAGTGGTCCATGGGATATAATGATAGCTGTGATCATTAGTAGAATTTTCCAGTCATGGTAGGTTCTTAATTATTGGCGTCATACAGGGAGAGTCTCAGGCACACATGCCAGATCAGCCACACATTTTCAAGTAATCATTTAACCTCCTCCCTGCCCTGGCAAACAACATGTAAGCTATTGGCCAATGTGAACACCATGTGAATACTTGTAGGCCACGCTGAGCATGCGTTTAATGTTCCTGTGGCATAAGACATTTTTGGTCCATACAGCCTGCATCTTGGTTACAGAGACTGTATTGATAGGGACAGGCTGTGGCATAACCATGACCCATTACTGGCAACAACGTTGTTCCCCAGGGGGAATATGTCTCCCATGTGCAGTTGTACCAGCACAGAACTGCCTTTCATCAGTGTAACCATCTGAAATATACTGAGATTGTGTAGCCACTCACATATTTACATAGTCTCGGTTTATGAATGGGTATTGGAGCAAAGCTGAGGCAGCTGGAGGTGCAGTTTCTCTTTGAGGTAAATGTGGGGTGGAAATCTTAAACCAATATTGGATCTGCTGACTGATAGTGGGAGATGTGATTTGGGTGTGGGGGAAAAAGTGCTGCCACTGCTTTGTCTGGAATTTGTCTTCATTGGGTTTTTAAATGTATGTCAAGGGCACTCCGTTCTGAATGGATGAAATTTGGTTTGAATCTAAATAAAGCCAAGCATTAGTACAGGAGGTGTCACACTTATACTTTTATGTGCTTGAGGTGCTGGTGCTGCAATGACCAAAGAGATGTCCCAACACATCCATGGCATTCTCCAGTCCCTACCATTCACACTGCTTTGTAAACTGCATTGAGGTATGGATGTATGACATTATATAGTCTCTCACCAGTGACTTGGCTAGACTTATGAAAGAAACCCAGTTTCTTTATGACTTTGCCATTTTTATCTCACCATTTTTGTTGTATATCAATTTTGCCTCTTCTGGGGTAGCCAAATATAATGGATCAGGCAATGTCATTCCTGGTTCATTTTCTATACAGACATTTCTTTCTTGTTTTGTTCCTTGCCAAAGAGTAGAGTACAGATGCCTGTCACCCTATAATTCTGTAGCAGTTCTTGTAGGCTGCTGTGATTTGGGGAGGTGGTGTCATTCTCTCATCTGCTTTTGTTTGTGGAATGACATACTATGGCTCCCATAAAGAGCTGCATGAGCACATATGAGGGTAGAATGTGTTCCTTAACTAAATTTTAAATTAGTTCCTTTTTAGTTGTTGAATTGCTTATAAATTGCACATATGGGATGCCAGGCTGTTGTAAATATGCTCCTATCTCTAGTAGTTTGTTGGGTCTTCAGTTAAGTATAAAGAAATATTCATACAATTTGCATCTACTTCTACCTGAATTTAGTAGGGATCCTTTTCTTGCTTCGGAGTGCTTACAAACTGAATGTGTTTTTTTGTTTATTTTAAGGATAGAAGTATGCTTCTAACCCTGTGATGAGAGCCAGTCAGCATTTTTCAAGCAGAATCAAAATCTGGCTGTTTTTGAATAACAGAATGTTACAGTCCTGGCTGAGTCCCCCTTGCGGACAGTCACCAGGCTATTTATAGCCAGACTGAACCTTCAAGTCCTATGTGCTTGTAACCCTCTGGGACTGAGCAGAGTCCAGACACTGTCTCTGATTCTGTCCTCTCAGACCCTCCCAGGATGCTGACTCCCGGGCTGGCACTCCTCCTTGGGATGTGGGACCCTGCAGTGGAACCGCTCTCGGCCCCCAAACTAGTGCTGAACTCCCCATGCTTCCCCAATAGTTTATACAAGCTCCCCCCAGAGCTCAACCCACGTGCACACACCAATGTATACTTAAACTCTTTGGGGACCACATAACACTTAATGAACACACAAGCTTTGCAGACGAACTTCTTAAACATACACACACTTAAGTGTTAGCACATGAGAATTACAGATCTATGGAAAAACAAAAAAACACCTGAATGCAATTCCCCCCTTTCTCTGAGTCCTCATCATCCCTGAGGGTCTTTGGGGTGTTGGTCTGTGTCTTTCAAGTAGGCTAGGACACTCCTGCCTCCACTTCTCCTTGCTGAGTTGTCTTCTTCTGGCAATGGTCTGCTCCCTTTCAGATTTGTCTGTGATACAGACTGCATCTTTTCTTGCTTCTCTTCCTATGCTGGGATTTTCCAGCCATTGAATGGGATTGCTGGCAGAAGGTCTTTAAAAGTCAGTGGCTCAGCCAGCAGCCCTTATTGTCTCAACAAGATAAAGCTATTTGAAGGCTGATGGCCCTGGTGCAGTTTCTCATTCATAGCTTATTTTCTACTACAAAATAAAAGTTCTAATCTGCACTGTCTGCTACAGGTACAAATAACATTCATAAAATCAAATGGAAACCAGAACTGGACATTTCCCAAATTGTTAAACAAAATCATTTTCAAAAAATCTTTCCACTCAAAAATGTGGTGGTTTTTTTTATTTACACTGGAAATGTAAAATATATTAAAAAACAACAACAATTTAAACAAAACAATAAATTACAAAATAGCTAGTTAGTCTGTATTTTGTTTGTTTCATTTCCATTGTATGATTTTGGATTGATTCAAAATCAAAATATCCAATTTTTGAAAATAATTCAGAGTGAAATTTGGAAAAATGGAAATGAAAAATGTTTGAAAACGTTTTCACATGTGCTATTTTTTTTTTTTTTTTTTTTGACTAGCTCTCCTGGTGACTCAGTACACTAGTATTTCAGTCACATGTCTCATGTAGACTCTAGTTCATGCTTTGGGTCATTTGCCAGGTGAGCACAATATACCTAGTGCAGATGAGTTTTTCTTTTCTTTTCTTTTGCCATTTAGAAGACAAGCAAAAATGGTTTTGAAAAATCCATGTGGTCTAACATGCAAAAACATCTGCTGGATTCATGAACAGCTTGCTGGCTTTGCTCAGCAGCAGAGGCAACTGTTACTGATGAGCTCTGCTCTTTTCGGCAGGTGTAACTGCAGTTGATTGAAATTACAAGACATAGTTTCAGGGGACAAGTGGATAATGTGGCCAGACTAAAACAACATCAACAAAATATTGGAAAAACACAGGCAGATGTTAGGGTTATTCTCTGCACATGAATTCATGTACTTAAATCCATTCTGAGTTTACCTTACTGTCACATTGTAGCAAGCTCTGATACAGAATGGTATTTTGCTGTAGGCTGCTCTTATATTATTAGACGGTCCACCTGCTTGGGTGAGCATACTGTACCATGTCTCAGTTGTAGATTTTCTTCATCTTTTAGATTTAGGTTTAAATCTTTTAGGCTTAAATCTCCCCTCACCCCTCAATCTTATTTTATTAAGATTTGATCTTGTCTACAATGTGGTGAATTCCATTATGCTGTGTGTTGATGGCATCTGGCAGATAATTTTTGTTGCTAGGAAATCAGTGGCCAGTTCATGTGCACACAGCCAAAAAAGAAGAAAGCTAACAACCCACTTTCATTGGTTACCCTTAAATCTTACCAGTTGCATTAGTTAATCAAATAACTTGCCCTCAATGCCTTTAGTATCCTCGTATACCCTACAAGTATAGTGAATACTGTAAACACTGAGGAGAATTATTTAATTAAGTTTTAAGGGTGAACACTGTTAGATTTCAAAGGAAAATAGTTATGGGAGTGAATGTATTGGTCACTATTCCTGAAGTCCATTTATGCATAAAATATTTCAACTTAAATGAAACAAGTAGTGAATCCAGTTATCCTGCAATCAAAAAGCCTTGTTGTTAGTATGCAAATATGAATGGATTATTCCATGTCTTTTATCAACATTACACCATCCTCTTTTCATTCCCACCACAGGAACTTTTTAAAATTCTGAATCATCACAGCTTGCAAATTTAAATTCAGTGCTTTGTGAAGCTAATTCAAAAATGTATCAAACTGCAACTTTGAAGCTGATGCAAGCATTTAAAGAAAATATTTTTTTATCTGTTGTTTATTTAATGTGGCATGAAATTAA
This sequence comes from Trachemys scripta elegans, assembly GCF_013100865.1. Classification (NCBI taxonomy): domain Eukaryota; kingdom Metazoa; phylum Chordata; order Testudines; family Emydidae; genus Trachemys; species Trachemys scripta. The sequence goes on along the minus strand of NC_048299.1, from coordinate 127,341,612 downwards.
CATCTGAATCAAACAACAAAATTTCAGTAAATAAGATCCAATATCTATTATAAGGCCTCATTATTCTATGAACAGAGTAATATTTTTCAAAGTGTAAATTTTGCTTCTTCCTAAGCAGTTAAAAGGTTTTCCCATCCCCATTTTTCAACAGACATATGTGTGTGTGTGTGGGTGTTTATTATTAACTAATTTAGAGACAGTAGTTGCTATTTAAAAAGTTAGCATTTTTCAGCTGTAACCACATAGCTCTTCCCTTGACCTAGGGGATGAGGTCAGCATAACTGTTTCTCAGGAGTGTGGATTTTTCACATTGCTGAGAGAGGTAGCTATGCTGATATGTTTTCAGTGTAGACCAGCTCTAAGCAATATCATCATGCTCTGCTGCAAAACTTCTCTTTCCTGAGAGAGAAAAAGAGGCTGATGATGAGCGCAGGATTTCTTTTCTGGCCCTGATGTTACATATGGAGAGGGGTGTGAGCATTTCATGTTCCACTGTTATTGTGAAGAACACCCCAATCACCTCTGTGAAGCTTCCTTTCCAGCTTCTATGCCTCTGCATTCATGTGTGGGTGTGCAGGAGGGGAGGCTGTCTTCTCTCTCTGACTGAGCTCTAACATGGACCTGTGCCAGAGAGATGGTTTTTGGAGGGACCACACAACCCCTTTAACAATTTCTTTGACTGACTGATTTTGTTCCTTGCCTTAGGATGTGAAGTGGATGCAGTGGGTATACTCAGTGCATCCCATGACATCATTTCTATAAGCCTGAATGCCACTGAGTCTGCCTCAGGGAATTATACAGGCTTGGTCAGCCATGTAATACCAAAATCAGCATTACACATCCACTGTTGAATGGCAAGCAACCCCAAGAAATAGTTAAAAACCTCCATGGCTGCATTATCTGGGAACAGTAAAACGGCCATAGAGGTGAATTTTGGCTGCAAATCAGAACTTTCATTTCTTGACTCTAACATATTTAAAATCTAAACCATTCTGTTTTAGGGCTTTTTGTTTTGAAATCTAATTTTGTTTCTATAATAGTAAGAGAGGTAGATTGAATCACATATTTGAATATTCAGTGTATCGATCAGATTCATTTCACATTTTGCCTGGTCTGGGGCTGGAAAATCTGAAATGTACAGGATGCTGAGACCCAGCAAGTGTAGTGTCCTTTCTTTTGGTTTTAGGGTTTAGAATTGCCAGTGATGTAGGTTCTGTGTATTCTAAGTTGGATCGCTCCATGATTCAGGGCATTTGAAACTGAAGGGACCAAGTACCCCAGCAGAGATACTTCCTGGCCCACTTCTGATGTTACTCTTTTAGGTAGATAGGACAGATTTGGAGAGTTTTGCTTGGGACAGAATATTTGCTTGGGTAGAAAGAAAATCCTGAGTAGAGATGAATAAACCCTGTACTGTACATATTTTATGGGTTACAGAAGCTGGACTCTCCATGATCTGTTCCCCGGGGATCGCATAGTACCAAGTTTCTGCAGGTCACTTGAAAGTAAAGTTTCTACAGAACCTGAAACTTCAAGAAAATCCTTTTTGTCCGCCCACAGAAGGGGGAGAGTAACCACCTGCCACTCCCTACATGCATTATGGAAACCCTGGAAGTTATCTAAAATAAGATTGTCAGAGGGATCTCCTTGGGCCTTGGGGTCAAGAGCAGTTATGGGAGGGTGAGGGAACCTAGGAGCAGAGGAACAATATGAATACAAAGACAATTTCCTAGACGCAGGATTCTAGGCAAACATGTACAGGACTAAGACCTGGATGTGACAGTTGAGGTGCTGTACCACATTTGCAGACTTGTCTGTTTAGATCAGCATTACCAAAGCAAGCTTTCCTCCTTGAGGCCTTGTACATACCTAGAATGAAATGCTAGATTCAGATCATTTTTGTGTTAGTCAAGAACAAAAAGTTTGCTATTTTTAGAGCATGAACCTTTCTCCCCACATTTTGATAATTCAAAAATGATTGAATGGAAAATCCATGAGTATTTGCATCCACCTGAAAATAGAGGCTTTTAATTAGAGCTGTGCAAATCTTAACAATTTCACTTCAATAGAATTTGGGAGAATATTTTTTTTCTTTGCATCTTGGATTTCAAAAAAGCCTCAAAACACATTCAAAATCATCACATATTCAGCTGGTTTCAGGTCAGGCAATCCAGATCTGCAAATGTTGCATGGCTTTGATTCAAAAAACGTAAATTGGCCCAGATTTTCTTAAGAGGTCACGAATCTCAATTAAGTCTTCAATATACATGGAGCGAGTTTTTTGGGTTAATATTGAAACACACAGCCAGGTGACTTTCACATGGTTTGGGGGTTTATTACATACCGTATATACTCGATCATAAGCCGGTTTGTTTATAAGCCAATCCCCCCCAAGATGGATAAGTAAAAATGGAAAAAAAATTATGACCCTATAATTCAGGGGTCGGCAAACTTTGGCTCCCAGGCCATCAGGATAAGCCGCTGGCAGGCCGAGATGGTTTGTTTACCTCAAGAGTCCGCAGGCACAGAGGTAAACCTAAGTAAACAAAATGTCCCGGCCCGCCAGCGGCTTACCCTGATGGGCCGGGGCAGCAACTGGTGGGGAAATTTTTGGGGGGAGAAGCTGGGGGTCAGGGGAGTAACCCCTGTGACCACCCCCCACATGACCACACCCCTAGTCCAGGACCCTCACACTCTCTCCATCCCATCCCTTCCCACGTTAGCTGGGGCGGGTTAGGGGAGGATGTCTCTGGCCTGGCTGGAGCTGCAGCCTGCTCCGGCAGGCAGCGCGGCCGCAGCCTGCCAGCCCCAGGGCTGCAGCTGCTTTGGAGGCTGGGGGAGAGCAGCGTGGCCAGAAGAGGAGAGACTCTGGTCCCGCCTCTTCCCTTCTGGCTCTGGTGGCTGTGCTGCCTCTTCTTGCCCCCTCTGTCCCACCTCTCCCTCTCTCTATACCCGTTCATAAGCTGACCCCTTCTCTGATGCTTCACCTTTTTACTAAAAAAAAAATCGGCTTATGAACAAGTATATACAGTGCGCAGTTCTACTTGTCTGTAATTAGGGAGAGATCACAGAAAGCATGCATTTTACTGGCCTGGAGAATCCTGCACACTTGGAAAGCACTGAGTGGGCTAACTGAATGCTTTCTGGACAGACCAGAGGCTGGTTCCCATTAACCCTTTCATCCTCTTTTAGACCTCTAGGTAACCAAGAAGAGTCGCTTGAAACTTTATCTCGCCTCCTTCTCCCATCTCAGCAGCAATGGCTCATGTGAGGCCAGGAGGGAGCTTGAGGTGCTGCGTGGTGGTGGCCTTGAGCCCCACTTCTCACCACCTTTTCAGGGGGCAGTCAGCTTTACTCTCAGTCCTACTCCCTTATAGATTTCCCAGTCTGGGGAGATTCTGGCTATGTTTGGTTCAGCTGTGCAGAGCATAAGTTCTTTCCCCTCCCTGCTGCAAGGCTACTTCCGGTCTTCCCCGGTTGACCAGTTGTGAGCGGTTTCCTATAGCACTGGTTTGGAAACAGAGGCAGCAGTATTGGAGGGGGTGAGTGACTTGTGATGAGTCACTCCTGGGCTGTGCTCCAGCCAATCCACAAGCCAGGAACTGGCCTTGCGACTCCCAGACCAGGTGTCTGAGCCTTCCAGGAGGAACAGAAGCTCAGTCTGCTCGATTTCACTCCAGGGCTTGCTCACTCCTGCCTGACAGTGACAACAGACTGCCAAAGTCTTAGCCTGCTCCAACCCTGCTCTTGCCTTGCTCCTAGTCCTGCTCCAGCCTTGCACCAATCCCACCCTAGACTCCTGACTCTGGCTCTGAACAGTAGGCCTGGCCATCTCCATCACAGTTTCTGGCAGAGAGTATGAGCCATTCATTATCTGCCAAGTGCAGCATGCACAGAGCTTACATCTTACAAAGCCTGCACTGCGAGAGGAGGAACATCTGAAGGTGGGGAGGAAAAGAGATCTGGAGAGGAGAGAAACTAGAGAAGTGAAAGAGGGCAGTTGTGTAAGGTAGAGGGACTAATAGAGAATTCAGTCTCTTACCAAAAAATGAAAGCCCCGGTTTACAAAGATAATTTTGATACATTTTGTGTGTTCAATGCAAATGCTCATCTGGCCACAAGCACTTGTTTGCTGTTGTTACAGTAACTTCATACCTGAGCTTTCCCAGCAGAAAGTTGCTTACAATTCCAAATATGTGCATGGCATATTCCAAAATGGTTTCCTCAAATATACATTTGGTAAATATTTATTCTCCACTGCTACTTTTTCAAATTGCAGAGAATCATCCAGCAAGTGACCTCTGCCCCATGCTGCGGAGGAAGGCGAAAAACCTCCAGGGCCTCTGCCAATCTACCCTGGGGGAAAATTCCTTCCCGACCCCAAATATGGTGATCAGCTGAACCCCGAGCATGCGGGCAAGATTCTCTAGCCAGACCCTCTGGAAAAAGTTCTCTGTAGTAACTTTTAATATCCCATCATTGACAATTGTTACTAATTACCAGCGATGGCACGTTATTGACCTATTGACTAAAATCACTTTATCCCATCAAACCATCCCCTCCATAAACTTGTCAAGCTTAATCTTAAAGCCAGAGAGGTCTTTCGCCCCCACTGTTTCCCTCGGAAGGCTGTTCCAAAACTTCACCCCTCCGATGGTTTAAACCTTCGTCTAATTTCAAGCCTAAACTTCCCAACGGCCAGTTTATATCCATTTGTTCTCATGTCCACATTAGTACTGAGCTGAAATGATTCCTCTCCCTCCCTGGTATTTATCCCTCTGATATATTTAAAGAGAGCAATCATATCCCCCCTCAGCCTTCTTTTGGTTAAGGTAAACAAACCGAGCTCCTCGAGTCTCCTTTCATACGACAGATTTTCCATTCCTCGGATCATCCTAGTGGCCCTTCTTTGTATCCGTTCCAGTTTGATTTCATCCTTTTTAAACATGGGAGACCAGAACTGCACACCGTACTCCAAATGAGGTCTCACCAGTGCCTTGTATAACAGAACCAGGACCTCCTTATCCCTACTAGAAATACCTCGCCTAATGCATCCCAAGACCGCATTAGCTTTTTTCACAGCCACGTCACATTGCCGACTCATAGTCATCCTGCGGACAACCAGGACTCTGAGGTCCTTCTCCTCTTCCATTACCTCCAACTGATGCGTCCCCAGCTTATAACTAAAATTCTTGTTAGTCATCCCTAAATGCATCACCTTACACTTCTCACTATTAAATTTCATCCTATTACTATTACTCCAGTTTACAAGCTCATCCAAATCTCCCTGCAGGATATCCCAATCCCCCTAGCTCCCAACTTTGTGTCATCCGCAAACTTTATCAGCCCACTCCTACATTTGGTTCCAAGGTCAGTAATAAATAGATTAAATAAAATTGGACTCAAAACCGAACCTTGAGGAACTCCACTGGTTACCTCCCTTCCTCCAATCTGACAGTTCACCTTTCAGTATGACCCGCTGCAGTCTCCCCTTTAACCAGTTCTTTATCCACCTCTGGATTTTCAGATTGATCCCCATCTTTTCCAATTTAACCAATAATACCTCATGCGGTACTGTATCAAACGCTTTACTGAAATCGAGGTATATTAGATCCACCAAATTTCCTTTATCTAAAAAATCTGTTACTTTCTCAAAGAAGGAGATCAGGTTGGTTTGGCATGATCTACCTTTCGTAAAACCGTGTTGTAATTTGCCCCAATTGGCATTGACCTCAAGGTCCTTAACTACTTTCTCCTTCAAATTTTTTTCCAAGACCTTGCATATTACAGATGTTAAACTAACAGGCCTGTAGTTACCCGGGTCATTTTTTTTCCCCTTCTTGAAAATAGGAATCACATTAGCTATTCTCCAGTCAAACGGTACCACCCCCGAGTTTACAGCTTCATTAAAAATTATTGCTAATGGGCTTGCAATTTCTCGTGCCAGTTCCTTTAATATTCTCGGATGAAGATCATCCGGTCCGTCTGATTTAGTCCCTTTAAGCTGTTCAAGTTTGGCTTCTACCTCCGATACAGTAATCCAACCCCCACTCCTTTATTCCCATCCGTCTCGCTTCCACTATTCCTCAATCCTTCATTAGCCTCATTAAATACCGATGCAAAATATTCATTTAGATATTGTGCCATGCCTATCCTTAATCTCCACTTCATCCACAGTCTTGAGCGGTCCCACTTCTTCTTTCTTTGTTTTCTTCCTATTTATATGGCTATAAAACCTCTTACTTGCAAGGTCCAACTCTACACGGCTTTTCGCTTTTCTCTCTCCATCTCTACATGCTCTGACCTCAATAAGGTAGGTTTCTTTGCTGATCCCGCCCATCTTCCACTCCCTGTACGCTTTCTGTTTTTTCTTAATCACCCCTCTGAGACGCTCGCTCATCCAGCTCGGTCTAAATCTCCTACCTACGAACCATTTTCCCTTTCTCGGGATACAGGCCTCCGACAGCTCCTGCAATTTCAACTTGAAATAATCCCAGGCGCCATCCGCTTTTAGATCCCTAAATATGTTAGTCCAATCCACTTCCCTAACTAGTCCCCTTCATTTATTAAAGTTAGCCCTTTTGAAATCGTAAACCTTAGTCTCCGATTTAATTCTGTTAATCTTTCTATTTAGTTTAAACCGAATTAGCTCATGATCACTCGAGCCAAGGTTGTCCCCTACAACCATTTCCTCAATGAGGTCCTCGCTACTCACCAAAACCAAATCTAAAATGGCATCCCCCCTCATCGGTTCAGCAACGTCTGGGTTTATTTGTTTTAACATTCTAATTTCTGAGCCTTTAGAACACACTTGGATCACATTTTCAAGCTTTTCTTTGCAACTACGAGATTAGAAAGCATTTTTTTTTTAAAGCAAGGATTCTCAAGTAATCACTTGCCTCCAGGAGCTGGGGCTTTATGAAAGTATACTAAATATTGAAATACTTGAAATTAAATCATGAGAGTTGGCAACACAATGGGTACTTTGGGGTTGAAAAGTGTTCACTGAATCCCTGTATTTTGCTAGTGTATTCACACTGGGGGAAGATATAATTTAGACCATATATATTTGTTTTGTTTGACTTTCAGATTACATCTAATATAATTTTAGTGAAATGGCTTGATCCTAGTAGCTGATCAAATTTAATTATTTATACTATTTCTGCATATTTGTATCAAAAATAAGAAGGAAAAAAACAGCGTTCCCACTAGGTCTTTTATTTCCTAAGTTGATTGTTCCTGAGTTGTTGTGCCATTGGTGTCCAAATTAACCTATTAGTGCTTGGGGAATTGAGCAGCAATCCAGACTTCTCAGACTTTTGGGGATGACATTTTAAAAGATGGATAGTCTCATGGACATCTTTCCTTCCACTTCCAATTGTCTAATAACCGTGTGGTAGCTACAGCACGTGCTTACATAGAAACGGGAGATTAGGGAAGTATTTAAAGCGTTTTAGCTGCTTTTTAATGTGATTTACAAGCTGGAAATAAGGCAGAGGTCCAGCAGCATATGACCAACCAGCTCTATCTGGCCTGCCAGAAAGTGTCTGTAGGGGATTAGTAGTCTTTGGATACAGTCTGAGAACCTCTGCTCTATATTATATGAAGAGCAGCCTTTATTTTTGTAAGGGATGACAATTTCAGAGTAGAACAGGTGTACAATATACCTGTGTAATCTTTTAGAGTTACAGACATAAATTTAGCCTAGTATATTTAACTGTACAGCATCCTATGATTTTTTTTTTTTTTTTTTTTGAGTAAAACCATTCCTTTTCCTTTTTTACTACTTACCAGGAACAGGAAGTTCATGTACCAATTCAATTTAATATTAATATTTTATCCTGAGAAACGAAGTCTAAATCTTCTTGAGTTGGAATCAATGACAAAATTCTCATTGACTTCAGAGGAAGCAGGAGCTAGTCCATAAATCTGAAAATCTGTAGAAAGAAGAATCTATTAAGGTATAGGAAAATGCTATATAATATTTCCTGGGTTCTGGCTTGTGAAAATAAATACATCTTTTCACTAATGCACATAATCATATTATAATATTACATTTTTAGCTAAAAGACTTATTTTTTTCCTAAGAAAGGCTATCCATACTGAAATCACGAGAATAAGATCATAATGATGCTCTTGAAAACTAACTCATTTTTATTCTTTCCCTCCCTCCCCCCAATTGGGACTAATAGAGATCTATCGAGAATTTCCATAATCTGCAGAATTTGTGCAGGAGGGTAGAATATCTGATTTTAGAATCATAGGTTTCACTGTCCTTACTCTCTTTATATTTTAATAACAACTATCATAAAATACAGAGAAAATAATTAAAAATCATTTATTGAGTTATTAAAGTGAACCGATACTGAACCAAACTTAATAGGAAGCCTGTTGGATATTCCTATAATGTGCACTGCAGAATTGAACACATTTTACCTGATGCTGCTTGAAAACCCATTTTTGCTTTACTATTTAAGAATAGTATAAAGCATTTAAATTATTTGAATAATCAAAATAGTATCTGATAGAATATGATATGTTCATGCTCAAACCTGCCTTCAACTACATTCATATGTAAAGTCCTTTCAAATAAATGGAATATTAGGATGAAATAAGTATGTCAAGGTGCATGTAATAAGTGTCATGCTGAATGTTGCAAATAAGTAGAAAAGCAGTAAAATTTTCAGTGTTACTGGTTCAAAATTTTAAAAAAGAGAGGGGGAAAACAAAACAGGAAAGGTGCTAGGCTACATGTAATTGGGTGCCTTTAAAAAAAAAAAAAAAAAAAGAGAAAAGAAAGAAATAAACATCTACTGACAGTGGTAATTAAATTTACTATTATATATGCTGTATTTCTTATTTTGCATATACAACCAGCATGGTGTATTATTTGTGAAACATGAAATGAATTGAGCTCCCCTTCCAATAATTGTGTTGGTTCTGCAGTGCTACCACACACAAGTAGTAATAAAAAAACGTAATCACTTAAAGCATTTAGGACGATTATTAAGCACTGAGAAGAGAACAGACCTATTGTATAAGGTGCCATTTGACTAACCTTAACTACATTTTAATTCTCATTTTACTAATTTTTTTGTGGTTAAGATCTTACAAGTAATGGTTTATTAACATCTCTTTCTGGTTGTGTACATCAAATTCAATCCCAAAATTGTCAACATAAATGGACTTATCTTTGCATGGGTTTTATTTTTCTTTCGCCACTTTCATCTTTTTTTGATTCAATATTGAGCTCTTGATTCAATAAATCTTTATATGACCAGTTCAGTGGAACAATAAGATGAAATTAAACAGCTCAGGAGCACTGTAATGCTAAAGTGTCAGAGTTTGTTAATTTCACTCCACTTCTGTTATCCCCCCAATTGTTTTGAGCCACAGCTCCCCATGCTGCTTTGTTCCCACATGGAGCAGGACAACAAAGTCAAAGTAACAAGCTCTGATGTATGGTCATTCTAGTGCATTAGAAAGTAGTTAATTGTATGTCCTGCTTCCCCATTGCTTTTTAAAAAAGTGGTGGGAGGAAAGGTGTAAAATTAGCAAGCTCTGTGAAGTTCTGACACTATCCTGACAGAGCTTTCACTTTACTGCTCTGAGGAGCTGAGCAGTCCCAGTGTAGGAATAGAAGGAGGACAGCAGCACCATGGAAGAAAAGCTGTCTGCCAAAGGAGAATGGGGAAGCAGGCAGGCAAAATAGGTAAGGAGCGGTGAGAAGAGGAAAAAGCTTAAGAATAATAGAGGCCAAAGAAAGAATAAAGAAATGATCTGAAAAACCACAAGATTATTTTTAAAAGAGGAGAAAAAAGACAGAAGGATGGAAGACTGCAAAAATGGAGATATCAGGATAGTGAAAAGGGGCAGAGAGAAAGCTTTATATGGTTCTGGTGACTGTTCTGGGGAAGCAAGAACAGATAGTTTGCATAGGAGTGGGAGTGATGGTAGACACACAATATGGATCAGAGGAGCAGTCAGTATGTGGGAAGATGTAGCCTGTGTGCCTGGAAGGTAAGAGAAGTAGGTAATGGGGCAATGTAACAGTGTGCATGAAAGGAAATATGATATTGAATCAGATTCTGCTCTTGGTTTTACCTGGGCCTAATGCCACTCACTGAGGACAGAATTTAAATTGTTTATTTTTTTTTAAATAGGACAAGGATTTTTATTTAAAAATAGTCTGACACTGCGTAGAAGAAATAGCTCTCTTATCCAGTTTTAATAAATATAAATGGCATAGTGAGCCAAATTTTTAGCTTCACTTATGTCAATGAAGTTGCTCTGGATTTAAATCCATATAGAAGAAGGTGCAAGAAACCCCACAGCAGGAAGTTGTGGGATAATTCTCCTAATCCCTTTGAAAATTTCTGTCAGCATTTACTATTAGAACCCTGGATATTCTTGTTATCCATATAAAAGTTATTCTTTGAACCTTGTGAAAGTCTTGCTCTCCGTGACATCCTTTCACAATTAATTCCAAAGTCTGATTCGCTGTGGTGTGAAAAAATATTTTACCAGTATTGAATTTTTCCCCTTTTCAATTTCAGTGAGAAAGGCATACATGGCATGTCTACAATACGTGGGAGGTACTGACAATGAAGGCAAGCTGGTGGAGGAATACTGAGGGTGTGGGCATGGCAAATGAGACTTGGGAGTGGAAAAATACAACCATTTTTGCCCCATTCTGATCACAGTATAACCCTTTGAAGGGTAAGAATGAAATGCTTGAATGAAAGAAGAGTAGAATACTATCAGGCAAGAATCAAATGATGGTGTCCCAGAGGTGAGGAAATGGAGGGAGTAGTACGATGGAAGGGAAGGTATGTTCTGAAACCTCACTTTGAAGCTGCTGATCGACATCCAGTTTGGAATCCTTATGTTGATTGGCATTGCAGGTGGTGGTTTTGGCATGTCCGGGATCTTCAAATAATTCTGCTCTGATTCTAGATGAAGATTGGACCATCATAGCTGCTTATATAGAGTTCAGTTTCCTGTTTCTTGGAAAGTTAATCATTTTCAAGATTTGGTGTTTCTAGCAGAGAGGATATGCATTGTTGAGTGCTACATGCCATCTTGGCTTTCTAGGATGATAGGATAAGGAGGTTATAAGCTACAAGAAATCACCTCATTCAGAGCTTGTAGAGCTGTGACTCATAGTATTATACATGATATAATTGGATATTTATAATGATATGTCTTTATAATGTGACACTAATTAGAGCACAATTTATCCTAGTTACTAGGTTAACATAGTACATCTGTACTAGAGTTCTGTTATCCTTGACGTATTTGAACTCGGGAGGCCTATTTTTTGTATATTATTAATCAGCCTTTCCCTATTAATCTTACCAGGGATGTCTGTACTTGTTTTAGTGGGGTTGTTTTTCTGTATCTGCAGGATCAAGTGAATAGCAGTACTTTGGGGTACTTTGTGAATGGTATGTTTACAACCACAAGTTAAAGCTTTTTAAAATTAATAAATTGGCTCTTACATTCTGGAGAATACAGTAAAATCCAGGAAACCTCTGCAGGGTGAACTTAATTCCTCAGATTTTTCACACCTGCTGGCTTTTATGAACTTTGCTCATAATTCACTATGTCTCTTGCAAAACACACTAAAGCATAAACATTTCTGCCATGTAAAATAATCAGTCCTACAAGTTAAAGAAGTGTTAAGAAAATGGAGACCTGAGTAAGCAGGTGCTTGTAAGCATGGGTGGGAGGGGGGACTTTCAACACTTCACTATTCGGGTGTAGACACAATCAACATTCAATCCATGTATTGAACACACCAATACAGTCCTTCAAGCAAGTGTCATCAACTGTGGTTAAGGCTTAGTCGTTACACCAAGGAACTATGCAAATCACCACGATAATAATATAACGATATTCTAATAATGTAATACTTACTTATGATCATCAGTTCATTAGTATCTAATACATTTATCACTCTTCCCAGTAATTCTCCAAGGAGAAGGGATGCACTTGCCTTTACGGCACTTTTAAGAGTGTGGTCCCTGCTACTGGAAGGGATTGGTCCAAAAGGGACAAGTTTAAAATATCAAAAGCAATTGCTTAAAGTTATGGTTCAAATCTCTCTTAGGCCAGTTTGCTTGAACTTATAAAGAAAGACATGCACATAGCATCAGTTAAAATGTGCTTACTGGATGTCTCACTAGAGCAGTGGTGGGCAACCTACGGCCTGCAGGCTGCATGTGGCCCATCAGGATAATCTGATTGCAGGCCACGAGACATTTTACTGATGTTGACCATCCGCAGGCACAGCATGGTCCCCTGCAGCTCCCAGTGGCCACCGTTTGCCATTCCCGGCCAATGGGAGCTGCGGGAAGAATCCTGGGATGGGGGAGAATCCTTTGCACAAGGCTGGGTCAGTCTTACTGGGGATTTTCAAGATTTTTTTGAGTTCAGTCAATGTTGGGTCCCATATTGATAGACTATGCTTAAGGGTCATTGCCACCAGATAGTTAAAAGGGCAGAGAGAGAGAGAGAGAGGTTGTTAACAAGGTATTTTCAAGGCATATTTCAATGTCTGTACTACTTACATACAATTACAGTGACTCCAGTGAAGCCCTATTCCTTTTGACCTTGTTTTTCCCAATATTTAAATATATCAATACAGACAGTGGGCAACATGTCCCTATACCAGGAGACAGAAATAGGAAACAAACCAAACTTTATATAGCCAGATCGTGTGGTTAATAGGGAGGAAGGGGCAGAGCATGCCAGTTCATCACCTGTCTTACAGCAAGTAGAGGTTTCTGTTGATCTGAACTAGAATTTTTAGTTTTGTTTTTAGCTATTTTTTTATCTTCTGTCTTTCTAACCCTTTTAATATTGGAGAGTGATACCTACCATCAGTGTAGGGTTTCCCTCATCCTTTTTCTTTTCTTTGGGTTGGTCAGTATTTCTGTTCTCTGTAAATCAAACACACATGTTTGTACCTATTTCTATAGGTGAATAAACAGACAACTGAACCAGCTGCATAGGGGTACACAGAGGTGTGTTAGGAGAGCCTATTTTAGGGGTGAGAGGGACACTCATTTTGGTGCAACCCAAAATCTGTTGAGATGGATGAGTGCTGCACTCCAGCAGTACAGCATTCCTGCTTCTAGGAATTTTCCCAAGGCAGTGGCTGCTGAAAATGGCACTTCCATAGTTTGGGTGAGGACTCAGATACATTGCACCAAATATACCCAGTCTCAGCTCACTTTTAAAAACTTGCCCTTTTGTGCATTATACAGCCATAGAGAAGGGGATGTAGCTGCTGGTTTATCATGCTAAGCACAGTATTCTTTTCACTGTATAGAGGATTTATTCCCTGTACTCTAGCTGGCAGCTCACAGGTGAGTAGCTTCCCTCCACATCATTCTGTCCTACATAAGGGTTGGATTCAAACTGTAGTCATGCTCAAGGCTTACAAAATATATATAGTTTTGCCCATTTTTGCTGCAGAATGTAGGAGAAATTGAAGTTTTATACCAAAAATGCAAATACAGGAACTTAGTTGCCATATGATAACCTGCTATAAATGGTTATCGAGAAATAGAAAGAGAGGAAGAAAATATAAAGGATAAATTCAACTCATCAACGCTTCTTACCAGAGAGAGAGAGAGAGAGTGAGACAGGCAACATCACTTTAAAACACAAATTACTTGTCTCCAGCAGACTTGCACTTAAAGTTACAGTAAAAAGCCCCTTCCTTTCTGACATCATTGGAGTGCTGCATCACAATCTACACTTTTTGTGTGTGTTGACCTCATACACTTTCTGTTGCTCAATGCTTTGGGCTGTCAGAATGGTCATTTCAGCATTGCACTGTCATCTCCCTATGCTTCCTTCGGCATCATTTTGACATTGCAATCTGGTCTACACTGATGTGCAGAGATGTCCTTCTTGTGCAGTTATCTTAACAATGGAATGTATGAACATAAACTTGCATAACCATTGTGTTTCTGTTTTTATTTCTAATGTGGCATGCCTCATTAGATTCCCATTAACATTATCGTGAGGTTGTGGTGATGAACCAATAGCGAATGGACCAGTGAGACGAGTGGTTACAGACTACATACATATTATGACAAATGCTTGAGCCAGGTTCAGTACCTGCTGTTTATCAAATGTAAACATCAATATTATTTCTAATTTCTATAGCTCCTATCACTATGTCATATATCTGAAATATAGAAAAAGGATATAAAACTACATGGATTTACTCAAATATTAGCCATTATAATTTCTTCCTTAACAATACTAAAGACCTTTCAAGCCCTCCTGCATATTGTTAGTGGTACATTGAGGGCTGGTGATCTCGTTCTATTCTCACATCTATTCTCACCTCACCTTTTTGTTTTGTTTCCAAAGGGACATGCAACCCCTGCATGCAGGGCCTCCTCAATCAGTCATGTATTCAATGAACTGTCAGGTCTGGTTCTGGGAAAGGGATTGTGTGGAAAAACCTCCCCCATCTCTACTGTCTCTGAATGGCAGCTGGTGGAAGTCATCAGGGGAGATGAGAAATGACAGCCTTAGGGCAGACTGACAGTAAAATTACTGCTACTTGCTCCTCCCAGCTATTCCCTAAGCATCTCTTCCGTTATTTCTTTATTTGTCAGGGGAAGGTGTAGCCTAGGAACCTGGGGTACCCTGTACATTGGGTACAATCTGAAAAGCAGAATCATAAGAAGAAAATGTTCTGAAGACAGAAGAGCCATGAAAGAATGGTGTTAGTGGGAACAGAAACCGGGAAAACCACAAAGTAGTAAACCTGCAAACATTAAACTTTACACAAAGAGCAAACCCTGAGAGAGAGAGAGACAGGGACATAAACAGTGACAGTAGGAGAAAAGAAAAAGTGTCTGGAAGGAAAAGAAAAGGAAGATCAAATCCATGGGAGTCACTTTTAGTTTATAGAAATTTGAATGCCAAAATATCACCATAAAATACATACGAGACTGATTTTTATGTATTGGGCATGTAATTGTATGGACAGAATAGGACTTAGGAGACTATTATATTCTATCAGTTCTATTTTGTATAGATTTTTACACCAAGTTCATCAGTGTAGTATCTGAGCGCCTTCAGTAGTGCATTAAGTCACACATCTGTCACATGTTGTTTGTTCTCTTATTCTCTTCCCCAGAGAAAGAGACACATGTGCAGCAGTGTATCACATTTTATTTTTTTGTAAATGTACATGTTGCTATGTGTTTATATTAGAAATGGGAGTTCTAAAATGCATTTTGCTCTTGGAGCAGAAAGTGGTGAGGATCTTTGTTCCTGGGGTAGTTTATTCCACAGTCTCGGGCTGCACCTGAAGAAAGTTCTGTCTCCCACACAGATCGGGGAGTTGAGAGTTATTTTTGAGAGTTCCATTGTGCAGAGGAGCAGTCGTTGATCTTCCAGTTATCTTTTAGATACCACCTAGTCCCAGGCCATGGAGTGGTTTTAAGATAAAGACCGAGACCTTGAACTTGAGTTGATATTTTATGGGAAGCTAGTGGAGAGAGTGGAGGACAGGTTTGATGTGCTCACAGTAGCCTGTGTTTCTAAGATGTGTTGCAGCATTCTGTACTAACTGGCATATCCTAAGTGCTGACGGCTTCATGCTCAGGTATATTACATTGCTGTGATCCAGCTCAGAGGAGAGGTGTCAAAGCCATGAAAAACTAAGGCCATGTCCCCATCCCTCAGGATGGGTACAGAGTTTCCTAGCTAAGCAGAGATGGTAAAAAGCGTTACTTGTGGATGCTGCTATGTAAGAGCTCAGCATCAGCAACGAATTCAAGATTATTCTTAGACTACAGATTGAATTGACCAATTGTGGGTATGTATCTTCAGCCAACAGAGACTGCACCGTGACTGCAAGCTCTTCAGAATATTTTCCTCTGCCCACCAGCATCACCTCTGTCTTGCTCGGGTTCGGGTTCAGCTTCAGTCAGCTGTTCTTCATCCATGAGCTGATTTCATCCCAGCACTGGGCCATATTGATGGTAGTTCTGTGGCCGTATGTGGTGAAGGATAGGTAGAGCTCTGTATCGTCTACATATTGCTGGCACTTGAGTCCGTGTTGTCTGACCAGTTCACCTAGTGTTTGCATGTAGATGTTGAAAAGGACTGTATAGAGAATTGATTCTTTTGGAACTCCACAAGTGAGGGGTCTACTTGTTGGGTATGTTCTTCCCAGAAGGACTCAAACCGTTTTAGTACATTACCCTGAGTCTGCCACCTCTTTCAGACAAAAGAGCAGAATCTCAGGGTCAACAGTGTTGTTGCTGCAGCGAGGTCCAACGGTATGAGACTGGATGTCTGTCAGTTGACAGGAAGAAATCATCCAGCACTGCCATTAAAATGGTTTTGGTTCTATGTCCTGGTCTGAATCCAGACTGAGCCAGGTCTACAGTGTTAGCTTCAGTTAAGTGAACTTGTAGTTGGCTTTTTGTTAGCTTCTCTATGAGTTTGCTCAGAAATGGGATGTTTGACGTGGGGTGATAGGCTAGGACAGATGTATCCAGTGTGAGTTTCTTCAGTGTTAATCAGAGTATTGCATTTTTAAAAGAAGGTAAAATTCCTTCTCTGAATTAGACATTGGCAAATTCAGTAGGAGTAGCACCAGTTGTTCACAACTCTCTTTCACAAGCCAGAAAGAGTACAGATTGGATTAATAAGTCTTTGGCCAACACACCTTTAGGGTGTTTAAAACTTCTTGATGAGTGAATTTACTGAACTCCAGGAATACAGATGGGCTGTTGGCTGGTTGATATAAGTGGAACAGATCCATGCTGTTTGTGAAGGCTTCCTGGATCTTTTCAGTGAAGTAGGATGATAGTTGTGCACCTAGTGTGATGAAGAACTCCGATGCAGGTTGAAGGTATTCCAGATTAATTAATCGGTTTACCAGCCTGGTTAGCTCCTTGGAGAAGGATTTGGTATCCTCAATGGAAGCTCATAGAAAGGTTCTCTTGGAGTTAGTATAGCATAAGCTTTGAAGAATTCATTGTTTCATCCTGTCTCAATCAGCCTATGTTTTCCACCATTGGTGCTTGAGTTTCTGCCCTTCTCTCATCATATATCACAGTGTGTCAGAAAACCACGGACATCTGTGGGTTAATGGGGAAGAAGAGGCAGTTTGGGGGCTAGCATGTCAAAGGCTGACAGTGTAGAATGGTAATGATTCACCTAGTCCTCGACTCCTCATCCTGTGGATGAGGCGTTGTTGTCCTTTAGTGTGCTTTCGTCTCTCCTTGAATCCATGAATCTTTATGGTCAAATCAGGGTCATTGGTGTTTCGTGTTGCCTGAGTGATGGAAGGTCTCTGACCACTGCCTTAATGATGTAATGCTCTGTCCAGGACAGTGACTGGGTTGTGATGTCCACTATCTTAACATCTAGGCTGAAA
Source organism: Trachemys scripta elegans (assembly GCF_013100865.1). Lineage (NCBI taxonomy): Eukaryota > Metazoa > Chordata > Testudines > Emydidae > Trachemys > Trachemys scripta. The sequence goes on along the minus strand of NC_048299.1, from coordinate 127,324,187 downwards.
ATTAGGTCCAAGGTGTGACCAGTTGTGTGGGTTGGACCAGAATTGACCTGTGAAATTCCTAGGTAGGCAAATGAGGAGATGAGTTTTTGGCCTTTTGCATCTGCGTCCCTGTCAGTATGCATGCTGAAATCTCCCCAGATGACAAGTCTGGGGCATTTCACCACCATTGCTGGCTGACAAGGTATCAGTGAGCTCCTTTTATTAATCCATTAGTCTGTGGTGGTCTGTAATGAGTATAAAATCTGTGTTATCTTTGGTGCTGATTTCTACTGTCATAAATATGAGTTCAAATGAAATTCTTACCTGAGGCATCTTTCTTGCATTTGATGGTTGCATAGAAGAGGAATGCAGTGCCACCTGCCTTCTAGAGCTGTGATTTTCTGAATATCGTGAGGAGATGAGATGTACCAGCACAGGGCTTGCAGTGTCATCCAGCCATGGTGGGTCTTCTGGATATATTTTTGGGGCTGTAACCTCGTTGAGTTCTGAGAATGGGTGGAGCTGGAGTAGTCTTTCCCTGGAGTAATGATGGGTGTGCTCGGAGCATGGTGGGCTAACAGCAATAGAAATAGTAGTTAATGACTATAGTGTAGACAGGACTGAGCCCAGCAAGAGGACTTGTCAATGCCATCAGACATCCATTTCCTTGAAATAAGCAATCTCTTTTGTCATGACCCCCTTGTTGCTTTTACCTGCTTTTGCAGGGAAGTGACAAGATAGAGCACTGGTTTGAGTCACAGCTATAAAGTGGCCTCCTGACCAGCAGGTTGTGGTGAAGGCTGGAGGAGCTATGAGATGGCAAGTGTGTAAGAGCTCCGCGTTCCAGAGTAGCAGGGAGGCAGGTGTAGCAGTTATGTTTTTGAAATGGCAAATCCTGTCTTTTTAAAAACTGTTTATCAAGTTTTGCATAAGTTTGAACATACATTTGCAGCCTTACAATTCTGATGGATTAATACCAAATGTTCTCTTAATCCATCCTCGCTGGCAGGGCTGGGGAAAGGGAAGGAGGAGGGAGATTGTTGGCAGGCAAAATACTGATGTCCTGAGTCTTCGTTGATTCTTATACTTCCCCTGAAAAGGTATAAGACTATCTGTGCATTTCTCTCATTGGGCAGGTGAGAATGAGCTTTGCGTAATAAGCCAAACCAAATTCAATGACTGGCCAACTTCCCTCTAAGGTGTCAAGTTGCAGAACAAAGCTCCTCATCTTCAAAGGTGCATATATTTGTCTGAATACATATCCTAGTTACTACATAATAACTATTGTGTAATTTAATTTTTATTTGGAAAAAAATGAACTTCTTGCATTATATAATAGTAGGTTTTTTTTATTTTATGAATTCAAAATCTCATTATTTGAAGTGCTCTCATCCACTATGCAAGCACAGTAGCAAGTAGAAAAAGTTCTCTGTTATGTTATTGTGATTTTATTCTCCCAAACATTTAAATAAAATTTGTATTAAATCTAACTCTGCAGTAAGAATAATATATTGCTCATGTCTTGTGAGCATATATGTAATAGTTCTTGCAAAGTTGATCAACAGTCTTTTCAGCTTCTTGGATAATTTGTTCTACTAGGTAAGCAAATAAATAAATATTGAATATGAAGTAGGCAACTATAAAAAGCTGAATAAAGTCAGAGAAAAATGTAAATACACACAAACACAGTAACACCTCCACATTTAAAATAAACAGCCCAGTAACATGGGACTAAATTCTGTCCTCAGATATGCGCATGCATATCCCATTGACTTTAGTGGGAATTCTATAAGCATGAAGTTAATTTCAATTTTTAGACTGTTTAATAAGTATTGTAATTCACCACTAGCATAACTCCACTAAAGACCCAACGTGTTTTTAAAATTGCATATACTACTCTAAAAATACTTCATCTGCCACTAAGATGCAGCAACCTCTAGTGTGAAACATGGCACCTAAGTAGTAGAACCAGAGTAACTTTGGTCGTCATTGGTCATTGTTATGGTGTTCATACATAATTACTTATGGAATTTAAACACCTATTATATGGGTAGTGATGCAACAGATAATCAGTTTGGTTACACACTCTGGCTGTTTTGGTGGTATTCATATTCAGGCAAATCTTAAGTGGAATAATAATTGAGTGCCAAATACTTAAAATGGCATCTGTCAAATGTCAGTGGCTATTTTAAGTACACTTGGTCTGCACCCTGCCACTCTCACCTTGTGCTGAGATCCTGCCTCATTTTATATGCAGGGCTCACATTATTCTGTGCCAATATTACCAAGTATAAGGGGGGTGACGAGACCGAATTGGATAAAATAAGAACTAGCCTTATCATTTCATCACCTTGGAAACTGAAGTGAACCATGTCTGAGATTAGAGAAATGTAATCTCACTCAGATTGCTTTTGGTTCCTGGACCTGGGAGCTAGGCAACAGGAGGGAGGGGTGAAACTTCCTGAACCTTCTGTTACTTCCTTCTCACTTTCAAATGCTCAGTTCTGCACTTTTTATTTAAAAAAAAAAAAACTGGAAGAAAACGTGTTTCTGTAGTCCATCATACACCACTCCGTTAACCAGCAAAAGGAGGTTACTGGACAGCAATGCAGGGAAGGGGATCTTTCCTCACAGGAGCTCAATGATCTATACAGCTAGACCCTATTGATTGGGGAAGCTCAGGATTGAATTTAGGGACTCTTATTTTCAGTGCTAGAAGTTTATATTTTCCCAGAATAGGAGGCTAGAACAATACTAGGCATTGGATTAGGGCTCTTCCATTTTAGAAATCAGTGCAACTGATTGCTATAACAGAATATGGCACTCCTCAGGGTTTGATAAAAAGTGATTCTGTTTAACCAGGCTTTTAATTAGTTCATTTATCAATTAGTTACTATTATGAAAAACAGAGAGAGGGGGAACTCTGTGTGAATAATGGTGCAGTGTTTTTACTGAGTCATCCAGAAGGGTGACTCAAACATGTTATTGTTTTGTTTTGTATATTAAGTATAATGTTGTGGGATACTATGGTGGTAAATGCAGTGCAAGCGACAGAATAGTCATCACACAGACTACTTGTTGTGTGATAGTATTGAATTTGTTTGTTTCTGCTTTTGTGTGTGTGTGTGTGTGTGTGTGTGTGAGAGAGAGAGAGAGAGAGAGAGAGAGAGAGAATGTGTACATGAGAACACACAGATTCAGCAGTGATGTTGCCAGTATTTTAACAAGGGATTCCCACAACATTTTTTTACCTCAGCCTGTGTCTCTCTTCTTCCCCCACAACTAGGGTGACCAGATGTCCTGATTTTATAGGGACAGTCCCGATTTTGGGGTCTTTTTCTTATATAGGCTCCTATTACCCCCCACCCCCCGTCCCGATTTTTCACACTTGCTGTCTGGTCACCCTACCCACAACCCAGTGCTTTTCTGGCAACTGTCTACTCCGCTGAGCCACTTGCTGGCTTTTATAATTGACCTCAGATGATCAGTCTCAGCTGGGAGGGAGTTGTATCTGTCACAGGTGAGGCTGGACCTAGCTCACATTAAAGGGCCAGCCACGTACACTAGCTTTCTCAGAACTATAACCAAGGAGAAAAGGCAGCATAACTTGACAAACTTATAATAAGTGCACTTTGCTGAAATATTCTTTGTTCTTGAAAAATATACTGAGTACTCTACATGTTCGGACAGCCCGCGGAAAACTGAAGATCTTGTAGTGGGTGTTCATTTTATACTCACCTTGTAATGTGGTTGGGTTTTTTGGGGTGGGGGGTGTGCTCTGTGGGAGTTGGATGTGTGTGTGGGGGGAGGGGTGGTAACTTACAATTGATTCATCTGGTGCATTTTAAAAAAATTCAGAAATATTTTATGAGCTCTATGGCTATGTCATCTCTGGCTTGGTAATATCCAGAGAACCGGGGAAATTACCCTAACCCTACCATCAGTTAGTGGCAGGATTTTAACAAGGGGCTGCTCTGAAACCACAAGAGTTTACCTCCAACACAACACCAAGATACTGAAATTAAACAATATGTGTCCAATAAAAACATACTTACCTCTATCTTATAGTTTATTTTTCCAGTCTATACTACATTATGTTGCATGATGAATATACAAAAGATTTTATCACCAGGTATTATTCTCTACAGATCCCTTAGCTGAGTCTTAATAAATGTCAAAAATTGCTCCTTTTGTTTTAGCATCCTTGTATCAGCTTAGTGAAAACCTATTACACCACCATTAAGAAAAACATATGCATTAAGGATGGAATTTTGACATGAGTCTGTCACTTAAGCTCATTTGAAAATTTCACCCTAAATAAACTAACTCCATTTATAATGCACATGATCAGAATTATGAGTGAACCAGCAGGTGTTATCATATACATTTGGACTGTGAATGTGTTAAAAAGAGGGGTGGGGGAAGCTTTTCATAGAAGCTGTCATAGTAACACTTATTTCACAAGCTATAATTTGACACATGAACTGAAATTCTTTCTGATTCTTGCAAAGATCATTGAGTGAATGTTTGTGTTTGTGTTTCAGGAGCTGCAGTTTGAGAGACTGACTCGAGAACTTGAGGCTGAACGCCAGATTGTAGCCAGCCAACTGGAGAGATGTAAGCTTGGATCAGAGACTGGAAGCATGAGCAGCATTAGGTACTGTACGAATTGCTCATTTGTCTGACATTGTAATGAATTGCCGTTGATAATAAATTGTATTGATCATCTTCTTGTGACAAATTACACACCAGGGAATGTGAGCTTTTGGTAGACTGTTGAAAATTTATATTAAGTGACCTGATTTTTTATTTTCATCTGATATGACAAGATGATGAATCTATGGCATGCTTTGGTAGCAGAATTTTCAGCACCAAAACTATAGGGGCATTGAAATGAAGTAATTGCTATAATCAATTGAAGTAATTTTATTTTTTTATTGGATTGGAAATCTGAAGAACTGGGGTGACATCTTGGCCCCACTGAAGTCAATGACTCTTATTTTCTTCAGTAAAGCCAAGATTTTACCTTCAGACTGTGGTGACAGTGTGGTGACTGAGATGTCTACTCCTGATGACTATGAAATCTATATGCTTCAGACAATGATCTTAAGGTTGAAAATCCAGGTCAGTTTCCAGCCAAGACACTTTACTCCACATGCACAAGCACACACGTGTAATTACATAAACAGCAGGTCCACCCTGGTTCCAAGCCCCCACCAGCTAGCTGCAACGGGCTGCTCTTCCTGCAAGCAGTGGACAAAGCAGGAGGCTGCCAAACAATGTTAGAAGGGAGCATTGCACAACTTTAAATGAGCATGTTCCCTAATTGATCAGCAACATAACAACAAAACAATGTTAACCGGAACGACTTTAAGTGAGGAGTTACTGTACATTATTTTCTAAGTTTTCCAGACAATCGCCATATGAAAAAAAGAATCCTCTGGTTTCTATGATTGATAGGAGATGGGGGGTTTTAAGTCATGCTTCTTGGTTTTATCAACAGCCCCCAGGTCATTTAAAAATCTCTAAAAGGGACTGTTCAATCTTTTAAGGAGTTTGGGAATGTGATTGTTGATTTGTTTCAGGAAAATGTTAATAGCTGCACCAACTCAAGAGATTTCATCTAAAATGTTTTCAACATTTGTCACTGGCCCCAGATACCTTTTACTTGTCAAAATTTAGAGTTTCTGGGTTTTAGAGTATTTAAAAAAAATATTTGAAATTGCATGGTCCAAAGCAGGCAGCTAATAGGTTAACATCAAATCAAGCTTTTCAGAATTAGCACATTCATATGAAATTAAACAATAATCTAGACCATGGCATTGTATCTGTCTTGTTTTTATTTGGAGCATTTAATAAAAGTCTTTAGTTTTCTTAGTTCTAACTTTAAAAAAAAATAGAATTCCTTATTTCCAAGTCGAGTCAAACATTAAATGATGTAAGTGTGGGTGAAGTTCACACTTACTGATAATTCATCCATATTTCAGTTTGTCCTTCTAGTTTCAATAGGGGTTTAAACAGAGGCATCAAAATCTGGGTAGGGTGAATTGCTATATTAAATAAAATACAGTGCAATCATACATGCCACAAAATGATAACATTATAGTGTCTGGGCTATCAAGGGGTCATCATCTCTGGAAGGAGGCTTGCTTAAAATACTGCATTTTAATATCTACTATTCGGCAAAGAGAAATGCTTTTCACATCATAATTGCTCTTTCAGTATAATGTGATTTCAATAATTTAGTTTATATGTCACCTTCTTGTTTTGTTCATTCAAACACTAAGAGCAAATTTGTAAAGAAACAGACTGAAAGTGATTCCATTTTGTATGTAATGGTCTTCAAGACTGATGGTCGTTATTAATTCAGATGTTAATCGATTTTCCCTTGAATTAGAGGTGAAGATACTACACACTACTGAAATCCCTCAAGGGATTCTTCTCCTGTAGATTTACTGTTAATGCAATGACTTCTATAGCTATAATGATGCTCTGGGCAGTTAGCAGGTTTTCAAAACAAAGTAATGAAAATTAATTTCTAAGTGTCTCAAATTTTCAATACCGAAATCATTTGAAGTAAATTCTTGGGCGTGGTGAATAAATGATAATTGCTATAAGGAAGCTGATTAATTATTGATTTGGGTTCGAATAGGATTAATGCTTTTATAAAAGTATCTACAATTAAGATTGGATAAGCTCACATTAACATGTACTTTTTTTTGGTGATACTATTTTAAACAATATCTTTAGGGCATTCATAGTTTTGGCATTGACTGACAGGGGAAAACTAAGGTGGTAAGGACAATTTCAAGGAGCTGATTGAAGTCCTGAGCTACATGAACTGTTTCCACTGCATGAATATTTTACATGTGGAATAACAGGAGAGTTTCCTGCTTACAAATAATTTCATTTTCATTTTGTTACTATTGTGATTAGGTTATGACAAATTCTATTTTTAGTCCAGGAAAATGTAAAATATATGGACCCAGAATAATCCCCTTAGACTCATGTGCATTTTTGCCTTGCTATCACCGAGCATGAAAGGAGGGCTCAGCTGCCTCCAAGACACCAACCCTCTTTTTGAATACAGACAATATGGCAGCTTCTTTATGGGACTGAGGTTTATGCTGAGGAAAAGGGAGGAGACTGGATGGGACAGTGGAAGGAGCAGGCAGGTCAGCGTGAGACCCAGGGAAAGGTTTGTGATGCCAAGGCCGCCCAGAGAGGGGGGTAAGTGGGGCAATTTGTCTCAGGCCCCGGGCCCCACAGGGGCCTCCACGAGAATATAGCATTCCATAGTATTGCAACTTTTTTTTTATGGAGGGGGCCCCCAAAATTGCTTTGCCCCAGGCCCCCTGAATTCTCTGGGTGGCCCTGTGTGATGCAAGTTACCCCCTCTCTAGTGCAACAAGGAATACTTGGTAAAGCTCATACAGCCCAATGTCTGTATGATATTTTCTACAGAGTCCTTTCCTGAGCGTCACTTTCCCCATCTGTAAATTGGGGACAATTTCCTTTATGAAGCACTCTGAGATCTGTAGGTGAAAATTGTTATAGAAGTACTGACTTTTATTATTTTATGTTAGTAAAAGGAAACGGTCCTTAGCACAATATGCTTCTCTATATATCATAGCAGTAAGCAGGAGGCCTGGCGTGGGCTGCTGGGCAACTGGGCATTTACCAGAGAGTCAGCCTCCTAGAATGCCACAGTAAGGAGAGTCCAGATGAACCCGTCATAGTCATCAACAGAATCATCTTTGATGGGTTCACTAGCACTCCAACAATTCCCTACTGAGCCCCCTTGCATCTTCTCTGCTCAGTTCTTCATAGAAGGCAATGTAGTAACCATCCCTCTCCACCACCACTGTTCACAGCTCTTGGACCTTTTCCCTGCAAGACCTGGTCCCTTCCCTGCTGTCCACAAATAAGTCTGGCTCTCTAGCACTCTGTCTGGCTAAAAAATATAAATTGCTAGTGGGAGGGAGAGGACAGAGCCATGCTGTGTATGTAGCAGGTGCTGCGAGGTGGAGTGCAGGAGGAAGTGCAGAAGGAGCAGACACAGAGGATTGCAGGACCCACAAACACACACTCACGCAGACCCACACAAACACATCCACTACTAGAGTGAAGTACAAAAGGAGAATACAAAGATGAGGAGGGTGAAGGTGGGTAGGAGCCCTGTACTTGGGAGTAAAAGGGGAGCAAAGGAGGTACAGAGATAGCAGATACAGGAGGTAACAACAAGTGTAGGAGTGAAAGCAGGGGTCAAAAGCTTGCAAGGAAGGAGGGTGGGACACTGGAAATGGAAGGGGTAGAATCAATATAATTCTGAAATCCCCCCCCCCCCAACGTTTGGAATTCCCACATTCACAAAAGTCTGAGAAGGGAAGGGAGATCACCCTGTACAGATAATAGTGAAACAAAGAAAACTGTAGAAACAAAGAAAACGTCAAGCTAGTAATTAAAAAAATTGCCATAAATCTGCTGTGTGGGTTAATTTCAGCATCATCTTCTTTATCTGGTATGTTCTCAATTTTTTCAATAGCCAATTGAGTTAAAAGTCTATATGCACCCCACTTCCCCAGCAATAATGTTCCTCATGATCAAATATCTGTGAGATAGAAAAGCAGTAGAGAACTGCACCTATTATGGTATTGTGTGTTTAAGTAAACTCCTTGACATTTTTGCAATGGGGTACCATTTGTTCTACAGCATTTTCAAAATGTACTTGAGGGATAAAGGTAGGATCACAGTAGAGGTGGTAATGCAGTTCCCAGGTGGATGAATTATGAGGCCTCGAATGGAGCACAATGAAATCTTGAGAGAAAGAGTGAGTGCATTGTACGCTTCTTTTTTATAGTATTTAAGGTATTCTAAATATATGAAACAAGTCTTTTTGAAACTCACTTGCTTCTAAAATCATACTTAAACAAGTGTAAAAAGAGCTAAAATCCATTTTGCTGTGGACCCTTTTCTGAAAGCCAGGGTTTTGACGAAGCTGAATAACCCTTTTAAATGAAATAATGTAGTTAACACTGAATCCTTCTAGTTAAACAGTTCATTAAAAAAATCTAATTTTAATCTCCAAAGATAAAACATTCTTTATCTTTAAAGAGTATCTGGCAGAAATGAGTCAAAATCAGAAATTACAATTTTTGCTGATGTTTATGTGCCTGCATCTTGAAACTTAAGACATCTGAAAAACTCACTTTTTAAAATTAGTTTTGTTTACAAAAAAAAAAGTGAGTACATACAGATTTCTGCAATGATGTCACCATTTTCTGAAGTCAGTTTAGTCCATTATTCAGCAGATCTTTCTGATCATGAAGAAATAATCAAACTGGACTGATTGTAATCAGCATATTTTAATACTGTGAACATTTTCATTATTTTTTACACTTTGAAATAATTATCTCAAAAGATTTAAAGGGATTTTTGTTTTGTTTCTTTTTAATCTTGTCTGTTCCTTGGGGATTGAGCACCCAACACCAAGGCATACCAGCAGCTGAGTGTATGCCTACATTTGAATTTTTATCATGGTCTTTAAAAAAGACTGGAGAAGGGCGAACTTAGTACCTTGCTTTTATAGGGGAACATGACATTCTCATCAGCAAACTAAGGAAATGTGGTCTAGACGAAACTATGTAAGGTAGATGCAAAACTGGTGAAACCTGTACTCAGAGTAGTTATCGATAGTTCACTGTCAAACTAGGAGGACATGTCTAGTGGAGTCCCACAGGGGTCTGTCCTGTTATTATTCAGTATTTTCATTAATTACTCGGTCAGTAGAGTGTAAGCTATGTTTTAAAAAATAGTGGATGACACCAAGCTGAGAGGGGTTACTAGCACTTTGGAGGACAGGATTAGAATTCAAAACAACCTTGACAAATTGGAGAATTGGTCTGAAATCAACAAGTTGAAAATCACTAAAGATAAGTGGAAAGCATGCACTTGGAAAGGAAGAAAATCAAATGCACAACTACAAAATAGGCTATAACTGGCTAAGCAGTATTTCTGCAGAAAAGGATCTGGGAGGTTATAGTAGATCACAGCTTGAATGTGAGTCAATAATGTGATGCAGTTGCAAAACAAGTTTATGTCGTTTTAGGGTGTGTTAAAGGAAATGTTGATGTCAGATATGAGATAATTGTCCTGCTCTACTCAGCACTGGTGAGGCCTCAGCTGGAGTACTGTCTGGTTTTGGGCACCATGCTTACAGATGGGGGGCAAATTGGAGAGAGTCCAGAGGACAGCAACAACAACAAAAAATGGTTTAGAAAACATATATGAGGAAAGGCTTAAAAAAAAACTAGACATAAAAAGAAAAAGACTGAGTGGGAAGAGAAGATTGAGTGGGGGGACCTGGCAACAGACTCCAAGTATGTTAAGTGCTGTTACAAAGAGGATGGCGATCAATTGTTCTCCCACTCCACTGAAAGTAGAACAAGAATTAATGAGCTTAATCTGCAACAAGGGACATTGAGGATAGATATCAGACAGAAAAAAATCTAACTATAAAGATCGTTAAACACTGGAATAATTTTCCAAGGGAGGGATGATCTAGGTGTACTTTGTCCTGCCTCAGCACAGGAGACTGGGCTAGATGAGATCTGAAGGTCCCTTCTAGCCCTATATTTTATGATTCCATTATTAACACACATGAATGTACACTATTGTAAATTTGAATATAGACACTAATACAAATATTTGCTCCAGGGCATAAATGTTTTTGTTAATTTTATAGAACTGTCGCCTAGGGTTAAACACAACCAACAATGTTTGTGTCCTGTACACCCTAGAATTAATAATCAAATTAGTTAACATGTTAAAATATTACTATCAATTGAGGTGTGGACATAGCCTATCAGAGCATACTTCTTTTTAGAAATAATTGAATTATTCAATCTCTGCACAAACAGTTGATACAGGAGTTGATATCTCCAGTGATGACCTGTTCAGTGTGTTATCAGGACTAACTCAGTCAGTACCCCGGATAGAGCATTTGTCACTTTTAGAACCTGACTTGTCAGTGACCTTCCTGGCTACCTGCTCTGTGTCAGAGCTTTAGCAGCTGCTGTGTCTGTCAGTCATAACCTAAACAGGAAGCCAGTCACAGTGTGAGTTCTCAGCAAACCTATTCTTCTTACCTTACATGTACTATCTTGCCTTGATATGACATCTTAACACAACAATCTGCATCTGGGATATCTGACAAACAAGATGATGATGAACAAAAAGATTCCCCAACCCCGTGAACATAATTTCAAATTGTATTTATTGATGAGGTATGCAATTCATTTAGACCCAAATGGACATCACCTCATAGTGATTTCAGTGTTTTTTCTTATAAATAATATAAGCATGTGTTCTTGAAACTGCAGATTTAGGAAACAATGTACAGGCTAAAGAAATGTCATTTCTATCCTCATTTTTGTATCTTGCTCTCATTTTGAGTGTAATTCACACATTTGTGCCTTGGCAGGTTGAAAGTTATGCCTACAGCTCAACTGTGAAGCACCATGTGGTTATGATTTGGATCAATACATGCATGCAAAAATCAATTACAGGCATGGACAAACAGCTCTTTATCTGTACAGTATTCTGATCCTGTGTTCTTTGCTGAGCTTGGTTTGTTTTCTCTAGATACAGTTTTATACCCATACTATAAGTAAGCTGTTCAACTAAAAAACTAAAATGTAAATATTAAGACAACTCTTAGGACTAAACTCTGTCCTTGGATGTATGTTTAGCTTCAGTTGCCTTAAGTGAGAGCGGCATAGCCACCTGAGGATGTCATTTGAATGGAAGGGCGGATGCCTTTCTCCCTAAGCTTATTGCACAAATCTTCCTAAGCAAAAGCTCTACTTATTTTTCTTTATCTTGAGTTTTCTATAGATATTTCCTGAATATTGTAACATTATTACAAGTAATGTTTTTAAATCATTGCATAGATAAGGTAAATTTTTATGGAAAAAAATGTATAGAAAATGAGAAATATGTTGCTGTTTGGGGCTTAAAGAGGCCAGAAGCATTTATATTTGTACATGAATCAGGGTTTCTGCATTTCTCAGTAGCATATGTATCATCTGATTTTAGTGGCTTCTGTGGAAATAATTTCTGTTAAGCATATACTCTAGTGTATAGTATCCTAGCCCATGTCTATAGTGCATATCTGCCTCTTTTGGAGATTCATAGGTAGTGCAATTTGTTTACTGGGAAAAATGTTGAGATAATTGTGCAGCAAATCAAATTTTGATAGCTAAATCCTTAAGGTCCATGATTTCTGGAAAAATAATCAAGTATAGGTGCAATACATTGTAACCTATGTAGTGAGCAGTGATTTTGTGTGTGCATTGCTTACAGTTTAAAAAAAAAACATAAAAATTTGCCACTTGAGAAGGAAACTTTCTGGACAACAAATGTGGATAACCAATCTAATTTATATCAGAATTGCACAAGCACATGCTAAAGGCTTGCTACTGATTTTTAAACATATATTTAGGTACTAGCAATGTGCATAAATGAATTACAATATTTTAATGTTATATTTTCAACAAAAAATAGTTTTTTTTTTCCAACCAGTATTAGATTCTGAATATGCTAAATGGCAAGAGAAAATATTTTGAAAAATTCTTTAAAATTAAACCTTGATAAGAAATGTAGACAAACCTAAAATATGATATGCTGACAGCAATCTTTGAATCTAATACAAAAATATTATTAGCTTTAGATAGTGTGTGTTTTTGTTTTTTTGTTTTTTAATTTACAATAGGCATAGTATACCAAGAATATGCTCTCCATTTTTTTCTCTGGGGACTTTTAATACGAGACTGTAACAACAACAACAAAACCAAGAGAGAAGTATCTTTAGGAATAATTTCAGGAAAAAAATGATGGGCTGCATAAGGGGCAATCTCTAAACTGTAAATGGTGTATTGCTTTTAGATAGCATTGGGGAATAAAATCTAGAAACATCTATAATTTTTATGACAATCCTTTTACAAACAGAGAAATAAAATACTTACTGTCACAGTAGGGTGTTCCATGTAGCTAAATCAGTTTCTATGTAAATCAATGGCTTTACTTTTGCTTTTTATCAGATGACCTGGTTATTTTGTTTTTGTTTTTACTCTCAGCTTCATATGAGTTTACTCTGCCCTTAAAATAAATATTTTTTCCCCTGTTTTTGGTGTCTGCATTTAAGTAGTTATCCTAAAGTTCAAATAAGAAAATGTGTGCATAGGAACAAAAAAGAGTCAGTTTAGGGACCTAGGAACAGTCCTATTGGATCAGACCAGTGGTCCATCTAACCCAATATCTTGTTTCTGACAGTGATCAGTATTAGATGCTTTGGAGAAAGGTGCAAAATACACCTGCAGCTGGTACTTAAGAAGAAACTTTCCCTATAGGCAGGTTATTCTATAACTCCAGTGGTTAGAAACTGGCTTATGCCCTGAAGCATTACAGTTTATACCCTTTCAAAAATCTTCTAAATGTTGATCCTAGTTATAGAAGTTCTTATTATTACAATGAATATCTAATTCTTTTTTTTTAAATCCTGTCCTGCCAAATTCTTCACCTCAGTGTTGTCTTAAGGCAGTGGGTCTCAAACTTTTTTACTGGCAACCCCTTTCACATCGCAAGCCTCTGAGTGCGACCCCCCCCAATAAATTAAACACACTTTTAAATATATTTAACACCATTCTAAATGCTGGAGGCAAAGCGGGATTTGGGGTGGAGGCTTACAATCCGTGACCCCCCATGTAATGACCTTGTGACCCCCTGAGGGGTCCTGACCCCCAGTTTGAGAACCCCTGTCTTAAGGCAATATATTGACTGCCACTGAATGTCGTGGAAGGATTGCCATTTAAGTGTCCCCACTGCATTTGGATTGTGAGGGAAGGGAAAAGGGGGTCTTCAGTGAGTGGAGTCAATGAGGGAACAAGAAGTGGCTAGATGAGGTGGAGCATTGACCCACCCTGTGCATTGGGTAGATTGGAGGTATTTATGCACTGCATTCCTGAAGGAACTCTCTCTCTCTCTCTCATCCATCCCGGATCAGCCGCAGGCAGTCAAGCTAGTTGCTGGTACCTCCTTGTGGCTCCAGGCTCCTGAAGTCTGGTACAGAGGGGAGACAACCCGTCCGCCTCCTTTTTTGTTAAATGAATAAAGTTTCAGCTTAATTAAACCATGCCCCTTGTATCTTGTCTCTCTTCCTATGTAGCTGGAACAATACATTCCACAGGCTAAATGTGTGCTTTGTGGGGGGTGGGGGGGGGGGAAATCCTGTTATCACTTCTAAATTTACTCCCTGTCAGTTAAACCACCTATTGAATGGTCTGTTTTTGTTAGGGTGACCAGACAGCAAGTGTGAAAAATCGGGACGGGGGGGTAATAGGAGCCTGTATAAGAAAAAGATCCAAAAATCAGGACTGTCCCTATAAAATCAGGACATCTGGTCACTATAGTTTTTGTGGTCAACTGTGCATGCACATGCACACAAATGTGGGAATCAATAGGAGCTGTAGATTCTAGGGCAGAATTTGACCCAAAGTAGCTAAGGCATAATTTTAGTGACATTATATTGCAAGTCATTATGATCACATGATAACATAATTTGTGTTTTAAGATTTTGATCAAGACCCTCACATTTAGAAAATAATAAAACTTTCAAGTGAAATTTTTATGCAGAGGAAGAAAAATTAGTTCTTGGATTACTCTACATTTAAATTGCATTTGAATCTTATCAAGCAGACACATTATCAATTAGACATATATGGTCCCTCACCAAAGGCTCTTAAACAAAGTAAGCTGTCATGGGATGAGAGGGAAGGTTCTCTCATGGATTGGTAACTGGTTAAAAGATAGGAAACAAAAGGTAGGCATAAATGGTACATTTTCAGAATGGAGAGAGGTAAATAGTGGTGTCCCCCAGGGATCTGTACTGGGCACAGTCCTATTTAACATATTCATAAACAATCTGGAAAAAGGGGTAAACAGTGAGATGGCAAAATTTGCAGATGATACAAAATTACTCAAGATAGTTAAATCCCAGGCAGACTGCGAAGAGCTACAAAAGGATCTCACAAAACTGGGTGACTGGGCAACAAGATGGCAGATGAAATTTAATGTTGATAAATTCAAAGTAATGCACATTGGAAAACATAATCCTAACTATACATATACAATGATGGGGTCTAAATTAGCTGTTACTACTCAAGGAAGAGATCTTGGAGTTGTGGATAGTTCTCTGAAATCATCCACTCAATGTGCAGCGGCAGTCAAAAAAGCAAACAGAATGTTGGGAATCATCAAGAAAGGGATAGATAATAAGACAGAAAATATCATGTTGCTTCTATATAAATCCATGATACGCCCACACCTTGAACACTGCGTGCAGATATGGTTTTCCAATATCAAAAAAAGATATATTGGAATTGGAAATGGTTCAGAAAAGGGCAACAAAAATTATTAGGAGTATAGAACGGCTTCCATATGAGGAGATATTAATAAGACGGGGACTTTTCAGCTTGGAAAAGAGGTGACTAAGGGGGGATATGATAGAGGTCTATAAAATCATGAGTAGTATAGAGAAAGTAAATAAGGAATTGTTATTTACTCCTTCTCATAATAAATGAGAAAGGGGCCACCAAATGAAATTAATCGGTAGCAGGTTTAAAACAAACACAAGAAAGTATTTTTTCACACAATGCACTGTCAAGCTCTGGAACTCCTTGTCAGAGGGTGTTTTGAAGGCCAAGACTATAATGGGGTTCAAAAGGGAGCTAGGTAGATTCATGGAAGATAGGTCCATCAATGCCTATTAGCCAGGATGGGCAGGAATGGTGTCCCTAGCCTCTGTTTGCCAGAAGCTGGGATTGGGTGACAGGGCAAGAATCACTTGATGATAACCTGTCTGTTCATTCCCTTTGGGGCACCTGCCACTGGCCACTGTCAAAGGACAGGATACTGGGCTTGATGGACCTTTGGTCTGACCCAGTATGGACATTCTTATGTTCAGACTCATTCAGTTCTGCTTATTACAGACATTGCTTTACACTGGTGACTACTTGCTATTGCTCAAGGTAGTGCAGCAGATAACTAAATTCTCTCGTGCTTAAAATGTTGCTAACTTGAATGTCAGTACTGCACCATTAGTTTTTATAACTAGTATAATTTCTTCACTGAACAATGGTCTCTTGCTTTTCATCTCAGCATGAACTGATAGCACAATGTTGAAACTTCTTTCATACAGGTGATGGTAGCAGTGTAGAGTTTAAAAAGCTTGTAGACTGGTGTTTCAGCAGCAGACACAGGAGGTTTTGACTAATTTGTTGACAGCAATGCTACAGTGCACAAGCCCACAGGCTAGCCCTCGCTGAAATGTCTGTTTACTCAGTAGTTCAAGAGCTGAATAAGCTAAAAGTATGTCACACGTTGTTGCTGAAGATTTTCTTCTTTCTTGAGTGTTTGTAGCTTAGAAAGAGATGATTGAATTCATTGACAAGTTTATTTAAAATAAAACAATTAAGGACATTTTTCCTTTTTAAAGAGACAAAAGTTATGCACCTAAGGGTAGGTCTACACTTACCCGGTAGTTTGGCGGCGAGCGATCGAACTTCTGGGTTTGACTTATCGCGTCTTGTCTGGACGCAATAAGTCAAACCCGGAAGTGCTCGCCATCGACTGTGGTACTCCAGCTAGACGAGAGGAGTACTGTGGAGTCGACGGGGGAGCCTGCCTGCTGCGTGTGGACCGAGGTAAGTTCGAACTAAGGTACTTCAAACTTCAGCTACGTTATTCACTAAACAATCCCAGTTCCCTCAGCCTCTCCTCATAAGTCATGTGCTCCAGACCCCTAATCATTTTTGTTGCCCTCCGCTGGACTCTTTCCAATTTTTCCACATCCTTCTTGTAGTGTGGGGCCCAAAACTGGACACAGTATTCCAGATGAGGCCTCACCAATGTCGAATAAAGGGGAATGATCACGTTCCTCGATCTGCTGGCAATGCCCCTACTTATACAGCCCAAAATGCCGTTAGCCTTCTTGGCAACAAGAGCACACTGTTGACTCATATCCAGCATCTCGTCCACTGTGACCCCTAGGTCCTTTTCTGCAGAACTGCTACCTAGCCATTCGGTCCCTAGTCTGTAGCAGTGCATGGGATTCTTCCGAACTAAGTGCAGGACTCTGCACTTGTCCTTGTTGAACCTCATCAGGTTTTTTTTGGCCCAATCCTCTAATTTGTCTAGGTCCCTCTGTATCCGATCCCTACCCTCTAGTGTATCTACCACGCCTCCCAGTTTAATGTCATCTGCAAACTTGCTGAGAGTGCAGTCCACACCATCCTCCAGATCATTAATAAAGATATTAAACAAAACCGGCCCCAGCACCGACCCTTGGGGCACTCCGCTTGAAACCGGCTGCCATCTAGACATGGAGCCATTGATCACTACCTGTTGAGCCCGACGATCTAGCCAGCTTTCTATCCACCTTACAGTCCATTCATCCAGCCCATAAGTCCATCCATCCAGCCCACTGTTTAAACAAATTTTTTTTTTCTAGCAGCATGCTAATTTAATTTTCCTGGCCAATATGTTATACTAAAAACTGAGGATGGGCCTGTAAGACATCACTTTATAAAGAAGTTCACCTCTATAGATTAACCAGGAAAAATTTGTTATCAGTGTCTAAGGGTAGTTCTGTGTAACACAGGTCCAGCTCTTGTATAGGCCAATGTCATGCATTACTTGGGTTTTGATGAAGTACAGGATCCTGTTAGAACATACTTTTGGTGCCAGGTTAAAATGCAGAGCAAGTAGGATAAGCTTTAACAAAGAGCCCACTGTATTGCTGTATAACCATGCAATTTTTCAACAATTTAGAGGGCATGATATTATCAGATTGGTGCAGGACAGCACTGGAAAGAAAGTGCGCTAGCAGAAAACATTAGAACTGGTCAAAAATGGGGAAAATATACATGAAAAAGTTGTGCTTTTTCATTGTTTTTTTTTAATATACCTATCACTAGAAAATATGCCACAATTAAAGTATAGTGTTGTGCTTTTCTTTTTAAAAAGAAGAGACTTTAGTGGGAAGGCTTTGATGGTCAACTCTGCGAAATACTTCACTCTGGGTAATCTTGGGGGAGAAATCAGTGGAACAGAATTTTACAGCTGCCGTGCAGCAGAATATCCCTGGTTTAATTAAACAATTTACAGTGAATTTGGTCAGATACAGCTACTAAGTTAGTTCTAAGTTTACAGGATCTACTTAGGAAAAAAACTTGGGATTTATTGTTTATTGGTAGAACTATATTCTACACTTGGCTTTTATTGGCATAGGTAGGTCTGTATATATAAAATAAAAAAATAAATATTTTATAAAATATAAAAAATCACAGCCTAACTGACATAGCTATTCTGGCACCGTATGGATGAGGCTTTAGGAAAATGAGGATATATTTCAGAAGTAGGGAGAGACTGGTTTTATGGGTAAATTATTGGGGGGAGGGTGTATGCATCATTATGAGATTTCACTGTATTCTCCAAAAAAGACAATTGTTTGATGTTTCTCATGAATATTTTTGGCTAAATACTTCACTTATTCCCTATGAAACTCCATTAACTTCAGTGGTTTGGACAAAGTTTAAATCAGTTCATTTTACATACATGCTTGTATTATGAAATAGGTCAGTTTCATTGCTTCAAACTGTGAAATGGGGAAACTGAGTCTTAGGCCATGCCTTCACTGGAGATTTTGCACTGATGCAGTTGCATCAGCTCAAATCCTTAGTGTAGACATGTTACAATGCTGTAAAAATTAGCTCACCTCTGATTCCAACTGGGGTAGAATTCATTGGGAAAAGCCGTTTGTAAATTAGTGTAGCTATATTGATGCAAAAATCCCCAATGCAGATGAGAGGTGGTGATTTAACTATGTATAAACCAAACATTATTCTCCTCTTCTGCTCCCCCTCTGCTTCCCTCTTCACTCAAGAAAATGACTTAATCTTTCCAAATATGTAAACTGGAGATAATACATATTAATCAAGCTACTTCTAGGTGCAGGGATCTTAAACCCTCTATTTTTAGATTATGCTTATGGTCAGTTTCATTGTCCCCGTTTGACAGCTGGGATAACTCAGATAAAGAGACCAAGGGATTTGCCTGGGGGACACAAGAGTCTACTACATCAGTTCTCAGCCTTTTTTGATCTGTGACACAAAACCTGGTGCAAGAATTATCTCACAATCAACCATGTCCCACAGCTGCATGCAGCTGAGGTGAGAAACTATTGGATGTTTTATGGGTATTGGGTTTATGGGTAATGATGGATCCTGGGTTGTGGTGTTAATGAGATAGCATGGCTGCTGGCTGAAGGGCTGATTTTGGAGTGTGGGGGCAGGACGTCTCCTGGTACTGAAGAAGTGTCTTCATTCTCCATTCTTCCCCACCCACTCACATAGCATGCAGCTCTGGGACAATGCCACTTCAAGAGGGTATGGAGCTCTAAGTTTTGCTTCAGTGCTTTTGAAAATCAGGCCTTTTATTTACATGCCCCTAACGGTGAAGGCTCTGCTCTGAACTTTTTGTATCCTTGCATGTTTGCCCTAATATTTGCTGGACTTTTCAGCTAAGATAAAGTGCAGTATTGGGGTAGCATTGCAGGGCAGTGCAGTCAGTGTCCTAATAAGTCTTTTCCATTTCGGTGCTGCTATAAATTGACTCATGAGAAAAATCAATCAGCATGGGATTCAATGCTGGCTGCTTTTTGAGAGTCAGAACAAAGTAGTAATAAAGCTATTATGGAGCTTCAGACCTCAACAGACAGCTTTAAAATAATTTAAAGATAGATTTCCAAGAAAAAGGGAGGTTTGGGGAAAATGTGAAGTTAATATATGATTATCTAGCCAAAGTGAAAGATAAGTTGTAGTTAACAAGAGAGCAGATGAAATTCAGGTTAATACAGCCATTACTTGAGTAAACTTATTATAGAGAAGGCTGGAGAATTTAGGCTCAGGTTTAACACAAACACATAGAGTTAATTTCTGAAGCTATATAGTTTTAGAAAAAGATTTTTTTTTTCTGCAGGTTGAAAAGACTTTTTGTATTTGTATGCCGACAAAAAAGTTTTGTCTTCAAGTGTTTGATATACTTTTAAAAGATAAAAAAAGCCTCAGAAAGCTGAGTGAGCATAATAGCTTGCTAAGAAAGGCACAAGAGATACATTTAGGTTGGTTTTTATATTATTGGAAAATACAAGAAAGGAAAGGTTATACCTGTGATAAAGAAAAATAACAAAGTAAATAATTCTAAGATTTATATTTTTCAGACCTAGTATATGTTTTGACATTTTCCTTATGCACAGATTATATTGAGATGAAACAATAGTTATACTAAATACCAATGTTTTAATTGACTCCCATTTTTTTTCTAATATAATAAACTCATGGTAAAGGGAAGGGGATGGCCATGAACTTCTTAAAAGATAACAAACATGTTTTATCTTTTCTTTTTCTCCAGAGTGGATCAGGTTTTTTTGTCTTTTGACATTGCACTCGATCAGTTTATTAACCTATAAAAACTCAATTAAATGTTCTTAATGAAATAAACATACATTTTAGAATCCCTATAGAATTTATCAAGAAAGTAAAAATGAAAATCTGTGAACCCATTAATAATCCATTTTGATTAAACATTTCTTATAATACTTACTTTGGAAAATATTTTAATAAGATTAAAGATGTGGTTTTTTTTGAAACCCTGCTGAAAGATAATTATTACTATGTCAGGTCTACACTACTAATGTTATAATTATGGCTCTGTCTGAGCTTGTAGCTTAAAGTCTTAGTACTTAAGGAATTGGCAAAAAATCACTCTGGGCTGAAACTTGGTGTGCAAACATGAAAATGAATTAATATACCTTAAATGATTATTTCATAAACTTTAAATTTACATTTTTTTTTTTTTTTTTTTTTTTACTTTTTTCCACTCATATCACTCTGAACTATGATTACTTTTATCGCCTTTGTGTGGGCACTTTCTGACACTTCAGTGAGGAAACAAGTTACATATTGTCGCTCTTTGGCCGTGGGGTGGCCAGTTTCCACAGACTTTCAGCAGGTTGGTTTCTGTTGTTGGAGGAAAATTGATGTCACAGAATCAGGTCTGGTCTGATGTGGGGTCTTTTGCAATATGTACAAGTTTTTATATGCATTTTGTACATAAGTCTTGTTACTCTGACACCAAGATACACTCTGTCACACACACGCAGCTCTGGAAATCCAGTTCAGCTGCCCTAAGCAACAGTCTTCATTGCTCTCACCTCAGGTCTCAAACCCTCTCACCTCCCGAGGAGCCTTCTCCTCCAGTCAGAAGATAACAGAGCAGCAACAGATTCACCCTTACTAGAGTCATCACATTGGCCTGCTACTGCAATTAAGATATCAAAGATCTTTATTTTAAAATCAAATTGCTGTGTAGGAAACAACTGAGGATGAGCTGAGAAGCAGACATAGGCATATCTCTGTGTGACCAGGCGGTCCTAGTGGGGAGCCAGCTGTGGTCACTCAATTAGGGTGAACTGCAGAAATGGGGCATACAATCTCCAAAAAGCTGGTGGATATTCCAACACTTAGATTCACCAAACCAGCACAAAACAGCTTCTTTATTACCTTACTGGTTACTCAGAAATCCAAACAATACAGTTCCCTTAAAGTGATCCCACCTCAGGCCCCCATCCAGGTACCCACATCAAATATGATGAAAATTTCTGTAAATCTTATTTCATCATATAAAAGAAAAGGTTCTACCAATCCCAAAGGATTGGACCCTCTCCGGTTATTGAATAGTTTAGATCTTACCCAAATACACGCTACAGCCAATTATTATTAACTAAACTAAAATTTATTAAAAAACAAGAGAGAGAGAGTATGGTTAAAAGATCAATATACAGACAGACATGAGTTCAATTCATTGAGGTTCAGATTCATCGCAGAGATGGTGAGCTTTGTAGTTGCAAAGAGTTCTTTCAGAAATACTTCATAGGTTATAGTTCAGTGTCCAAATCTCATATTCAGAGCGTACCAGCATAACTGGGACCTCAGTCTTGCTACTCAAACTTCCCCTGATGAAGCCTCAGCAGATGTGAGATAACAGAATCAGGACCCAAGGATTTTTTTATCCAATTTCATGTCCTTTTTGACGTTGGAGTTCAAAAGGTAATTAGGATGACTTTGAAGGAGGTCCATCACCAGTACTTAGCTATAGAATTAACACAAGACAATTTGCTTGTTCCTCCACCATTCATAGATTATTTGCTATACATTTCAAAGAGAGATGAATACAGAGATATCCTGTGTTTACAAATCATTTAAATGATAGGCTGTTCTTTTGACCTCTGAATTATCAGAATACATCATAGACAGGGACTGTTGATTACATTGTCGACCCTACTCATACATATGTAAATACACAAATGTTATCCCTCCACATGTCTTTTGAGGGTTATTTATTTTGGAGGATGTTTAACCCTTTTTGGCCATGCATCACATCTGCAAAGCGGTTTTCATGAGGTTTGTTCTAATCTTAAAATCTTAGGATCTCACTGAGTGCTGTGATGCTCTCAGCAGTGATGCTCTTAGCAGCTGCTTAACACTGTCAGCAGTCCTCCCATATTTCCTATGCTGAAACTCCAGAAGTTTAACAACACAGAGACACTTACTGCTACCTCACCATCTAAAATCACCAAACTGAAGTCCATGTAAAAGCTCAATTTATTCCACCAACAGTTTCTCTTTAGCCTTCTCTGACGTGGTAGTCCTGCAAATATAACTGGTAAAAATGTTTTTATTTGGTAATGTAAGCATCACAATGCACACCCCACGCTTGAGAATGTTACGCTGACTTGTGACAACCCTGAAGGATTTTGGATCTATAAACCACAAATGACACTAATAAAAAGTAAAACTCATGAAATGTCCAGTGCATTCTGTGAGATTAGATGCAGTGTGACTCTATGACCTTTGAAAAGCTCTCATTTGTTGTGAAATAACAGAGCCATGGAAGTTAAGTACACCTTACTGACCACAGCCATTAATAATTTGGCACCATTCTGTTATTTTCCTGTCCTTGTGACTCAGATATCACAACAGTTTGGCCTTGGTGTTGGAGAACTGAAGAATCAGGGTCATAGTGGAGACTGAAGATTGACAAAAAAATAAGCTTGTCCTTCAAACCATTTTCCACTCACTTCTGCAAAATTTGTTCATTTTTGCAAGACCAGTAATTTCCCCGATAAATAATCCAGCTGCTTTCTCAGTGTTCAGGGCAGTCTCATTCATCTGGGCAGACAGTCCTCCACATTCTCTCTTGGTACTGTGGCAATAGCCACTGTATAAATCACTGAAATAGTCTGTTTTAAGAACAGTGAATGGGGATACATGGCAAACTAAATTCAGTAGGCAGACAAAAAGGCTTTTGCCAGATCATGGTGTTATGAACTGTTGGGTTTGGAGCGTATGCTGAACAATTTTGATGGAACTTGTCCAGTAAAGCTGCGGGGTTGTGCCTCACTATTTATACTTAGGGTCCTTGACCAAAAAACCCACATTTTTTTGACATTGTAGTATGTGATCATTCGTATACTGGGCCAATTCTGCAAGGAGGTGAAGGACTTCAACAAAATCAATAGAAATTGAGCTCTTCCAGAGGATCAGACTCATATTCAGTGTAATTGAATTATGTCAAGAAATCCATGTGGCAGTATTTTTAAAGGAAGCAGTGGTGACATCTCTGTTAAGAGACATTTTTCAACCAAGATGTACTGGGGAAATTATAGGTCTCTAGCCTGACATTGCTATTCAATGTCTTGGAAAAAGTACTAGTGACATTTCAGTAATAGTAATTTCTAAGGTCAGAGTTAGAGAACTCCAGCTCTGAGACCATCATGGTCAATCCTGAATAATGAGGTAGTCTTGTTGTTGGTTTTGTTTTTATATATTTTTATATGTGCATTATGCAGTACAATTAATTATTGCATCCTACTGAGTCATCTTGAAAATAATATTTTTATACCAGCAGTGTATTTATACTGATTTAGATTATATTGAGTAGAATGATCTGTCATCAATATTAGATGAATTCTCATTGATCATAAGAACATAAGAACAGCCACAATGGGTCAGACCAGAGGTTCATCTAGCCCAGTATCCTGTCCTCTGACAGTGGCCAATGCCAGGGGCCCCAGAGGGAATGAATAGAACAGGTAATCATCAAGTGATCCATTGCCTATTGCCCATTCCCAGCTTCTCAAAAACAGAGGCCAGGGACACTGTCCCTGCCCATCCTGGCTAATAGCCATTGACGGACCTTCCCTCCATGAATTATCTAGTTCTTTTTTTAATCTTGTTATAGTCTTGGTCTTCACAACATGCTCTGGCAAAGAGTTCCATGGGTTGACTGTGCGTTGTATGAAGAAAATACTTCCTTTTGTTTGTTTTAAACCTGCTACCTATTAATTTCATTTGGTGACCCCTAGTTCTTGTGTTATGAGAAGGAGTAAATAACACTTCCTTCTTTACTTTCTCCACACCAGTCATGATTTTATATTTGATCATCAGCCACTTGTTTTGATGTGATACTTTTTATTATCCATATGTGCCTTTGGAGAATAGATACGGAGAATTTTGAGTGCTATGGCTGCAGTTATTATTGCTATTCAGAAGAAACTGAGCTATATGTTTCTCAATCCATACGGTGTACTGAAGAGCTAAAGGGTGTAATAAGAAAGTGTTGCTGAAATTTATAACTTGATGATTTCTAGCAAAAGAGGTTTGTTCAGGTAGGAAGGATGGAAAGTGTGTTGCCATAGGCACCCCAGTTTGGATGGTAAGGTGCTTTGATGGATGATGTGGTATGCTGCCAAGGTATGTTGAGGTCTGGCATAGTCAAGTCAGGATTTTACCAACTTAAGAATGTTATCTTTTTGAAAAGGACTTAAGAAAACCTTTGAGCCCGCAGCTCATAAGAAAGCCAATATCACAATTATTGTCAATTATGGATAAAAAGATTCTGTCTACATGTGTCTTACATTCTACCTTTTGACTTTATGTGCTGCCACTGCATTGGCTTTCTGCCAGCACAAAGTTAATATACAAGAAATATGGCTTTTAAACTCCTTTATGAACTTAGCCCTTATTGCCACCATGAGCTTCTGACACTCAACAATAAAATACCTATAAATCTGGAGACATTGAGTTTAGGTCCCCAAGTGTAGAGAAACAAAAGCAGTATACCTTTTATATTTACATCTGTCACAGGCATTTCAGATTTTTTACCATTGAACCTAAGTGCCTAACCTAACCTAAGTGCCACAGGTAAGATTTTCATAAGTGGTCTGATTTTGAAATCTTTTTATTTAGGAATTTATTTTGAAAATACCCTCCTAAAATACCATTGACAGACAGGCTTTATAGAAATACAGTGGCAACAAATGTAGCATCAAATTAAGTTCAAAATAGAGTGCTATAATCAGAATTCTGTTCACAGGTGGCTGTAGGGTGACCAGATGTCCCGATTTTATAGGGACAGTCCCGATTTTTGGGTCTTTTTCTTATATAGGATCCTATTACCCCCACCCCCTGTCCCGATTTTTCACACTTGCTGTCTGGTCACCCTAGGTGGCTGGAGTCATGTTAGTTAAGAAACATTTTCCCTTTTAGGCTGCTTATTTTGCTCATGGTTCTGAAAAACATTTAAATGATTTAGCTTTAGAGAGATGTGTTTTCAGTAAAAAAAACACAAGTGAATATTTAGACTTTGATTGTGCTTTTAATTAGAATTATTTTTTAATAGGGACATTCAGATTTTTTTTTAATTTTATATAACAGAGTGGGAATGCATTCTACAGGCTTTAAGTGGGAATATCAGTAGAATTAGAATAGCTTATTATATGTGGCAGGCTTTCCATAGGACTCCATGAATTTCCAGGTTGAAATCTGAGTGGGAGCAGCATCACCTCGTACTCCATGTTTTTTTTTCCTCTTAAAGGGCCTGATCCAGACCCCTTTGAAGCACATAGGCTTTACACCAGGCCTGCAGTGATGGAAGCCAAAGGCAGCATGGCTTCTGAGCTAGCTATACTCCCAGAAGGAAAAGAAGCCAAGAACAACAAAAGAAGATAGGCTCTCCATATGGGTATCCTGAGATCTGTGGCATTTGAGGGCTTCACACCCAGGCCCTGGCCTCTTGCCCCTTTCAGGAAAATGCAGTAAGAATGTAATGATTTAATAATAAGATGATTTAGAGTTTTTGTTTCCCTCTTGCAAGGAGGCAGGGGTGGGATTTTTGCATTCCGACACAAAATGGGATATAAAAGGCAATAAGAAAAAGTTCTATAAATACATTAGGAGCAAGAGAAAGACAAAGGAAAGTGTGGGTCCTCTACCTAGAAAGGGAAGAGAGCTAATAAAGGATGATACCAAAAATGCTGAAATGTTTTATGCCTATTTTGCTTCCATCTTCACTAAAAAGGTTAATTGTGACCAGATCCTCAACACAATTAATATTGACAAGGGGAAAGGAACACAAGCCAGAATGGGGGGAGGCGGGGGGACAGATTAAAGGATATTTTGAAAAGTTAAATATATTCAATTTGACAAAACCAAATAAAATTCATCGTAGGTACTTAAAGAATTTAAGCAATCTTGGAACCATTAGCATAGTTTATGTTAAACTTATGAAGAATGGGTGAAGTCCCAGAGGACTGGAGCTGCAAACATAGTACTTGTCTTTAAAAAGGGGAACAAAGAAAACCAAGGAATTATTAGTCAGGCAGCCTAACTTTGACACCTGGAAGGGTATTGGAGGAAATTATTAAGCAATCAATTTGTAAGCACCTAGAGGATAATAGAGTGATAAGTAAGAGCCAGCATGGATTTGTCAAGAACAAATCATGCCAAACCAACCTGTAATTTTCCTTTGACAGCATTACTGTCCTAGTGGAGGGGGAGAAGCTGTAGACATGGTATACCTTGATTTTAGTAAGTCTTTTGACACAAGTGCACATGACATTCTCATAAGCAAACTAGGGAAATGTGGTCTAGATGTGATGAATGCACAACTGATTGAAATACTTCACTCCAGTGGTTCCCAAACTTGTTCCGCCTCTCGTGCAGGGAAAGCTCCAGCGGGCTGGGCCAGTTTGTGTACCTGCCACGTCTGCAGCTTCGGCCGATCGTGGCTCCCAGTGGCCATGGTTAGCTGCTCCAGGCCAATGGGAGCTGCTGGAAGTGGCGTGGGCCGAGGGACGTAATGGCCGCCACTTCCAGCAGCTCCAGTTGGCCTGGAGCAGCGAACCGCAGCCACTGAGAGCCACAATCGGCCGAACCTTCGGATGCGGCAGGTAAACAAACTGGCCCGGCCCACCAGGGGCTTTCCCTGCACAAGCGGCGGAACAAGTTTCGGAACCACTGCCTTACTCAGAGTAGTAATCAGTGGTTTGCTGTTAAACTTGGAGGACGTATCTAGTGGAATCCCACAGAAGTCTGTCCTGGGTCAGGTACTAATCAATATTTTCATGAATGACTTGGACAATGTGAGAGAATGTGCTTCTAAAATTAGTGGCTGACACCAGCTGGGAAGGGTCACAAGCACTTCAAAGGACAAGATTAGAATTCAAAGTGATCTTGAGAAATCGGAGAATTGGTCTGAAATGAACAAGATGAAAGTCAATAAAGACAAGTACAAATTACTATTCTGGGCGGGGAGGGGGGAATCAAGTACACAACTACAAAAAGTAGAATGACTGGTTTGGCAGTCATAAATTGATGAAATTGCAAAAAATGGCTAGTACCCTTCTGGGTTGTATTAACAGGAGTGTTTTGTGTAAACATGGGGACATAATTGTTTTGCTCTACTTGGCGCAGGTGAGGCCTCACCTGGAGTGTTGTGTGCAGGTTTAGGTGCCAATCTTCAGGAAAGTTGTGGAAAATCTGGAGAGACTCTAGAGGAGAGCAACAAAACTGCTAAAAAAAAGTGTAGACAATCTGACCTATGAGGAATGGTTAAAAAAAATTGGGCATGTTTAGTCTTGAGAAAAGAAGACTGAGGGGGTCCTGATAACAGTCTTCAACTATGTTAAAGCCATGGTTAGTTGTTCTCCATGTCCACTAAAGGTAAAACAAGAAGTAATGGGCTTAATCTGCAGGAAGGGAAATTTTGGTCAGATATTATGAAAAACTTTCCAACTACAGTAAAAGTTTTTTTTATCTGGCATGTTGGGGAAATGGGGGTGCCGGTTAACTAAGAGGGACGGAGTTTGGGTCCAGGAGGGGGCTCGGTGCTGGGGCGCAGTAGGGAATGCTGGGTGCAGGCTCTGAGAGGGACGTTGGGTGTGGGAGGGGGCTCAGGGCATGGGAGGAGTTTCGGGGGGCCGGATCTGGGGGGCGCTCACCTTGGATGGCTCCCCACAAGCAGCGATCTGTCTCGGCTGCTCCTAGGCAGAGGTGCGGCTAGGTGACTCTGCACACTGCTCCTGCCCCACCCCGAGTGCTGCTCCCGCAGCTCCCATTGGCCAGGAACAATTTTTCCTAAAATACTTAATTAGCTGTAGAAAAAAACAAATGAATATGCACAGATACATGTTCATATCATTGTAATTTATGTAGGATTTTTTTTTTTTTGCAGGCTCAATAATAAAAATAATGTTCAGTTGTCTCTATTTTTTACTGGACCTAAACAGAATAGAAACACAAATAAGGTGCTTTGCATGTCCTTGTCTTTTTTTTTATTGTTTCTTTTGCTTTTTTTGGTTGCTTTTTTAAGACTTGATAACTACAAAATCTACTGTGAAAAGTGATATTAACAAACACACAACTATCACTTTTCACAGCAGACTTACTCATCCCTGGCAATCCTGTCAACAAACTGAGCCCTGGATGGGGAGGTGGGTTTGGAAGCAGTGTGCCAGGGGCAATGAGGCACTTGGGAAGGCAACAGGGGCCAGAGGGGATGGGGCGGGGAGCTTGGGGAATGGAGCCCAAAGCGCGGTGGCTGGAGCCCTTGGGTAGGTGGGGAACTCACTGGCCGCCTGCTCCTCCAGCTTTTGTGTCTCCAGAGAGGAGCCACTGCTTTGTGCCCCCCTCCTCCCTCCAATAACCACCCAGGAGGATGTGGCTGCAAGCAAAACCCCTGGTGACTGCATGCAGCCATGGTGGCTGCATTTGAGAAATGCTGCTCTTGATATACTGTGTCCTGCCTCAGCAAAGGGTGATGGACTAGATGACCTCTTAAGGTTCTTTCTAGCCCTACATTTTAATATTCTGTAATTATTTTCAGTTTTACTTTTTGCATCTCTTAATGTTTATGATAAATAAGAATTACACTAATGAAATGCGAATGCATGTTGTAAGATAAAGCTTAGCTGTCAATGGGGATGTGACATAACATACATAAGTCAGATAGCTGTAAATGTAGTCATTGAGTAATTCCTGCATATTTTTTCGTATATTAGCCAACCATATAGACCAATGTGAGTAATAATTCATTTGATCATTTTCTTACACCATTGTTATGTAATGTTGGGTATCCAGATGTTACTATCAAATTAGTTTGTTGGTGTAAACATGAGAAGATATCATTTTGTAAACAATATTTAACTCTTGACCCAAATGAATCATTTGTAAAAATAATTAAATATCAGCATTTAAAGAACACTCATCTGGAAGAATTGTTCTCTGATGAAATCCCTTGTAGTCAGTATATGAGGCTACTAGGTGCCACCAACATTACAAGACTTTGCTGATCCAACTAGGATCAATGCTTTGTAGTTCAGTTATCTAATTTTCCCTTTCAGTTTGATTAACATAAATCTGAATAACCTTTGGGAATTCATAGTGACATAAGTTGTCAATGGAATATAATGCATGTTAACTGATAAGTGCAGTTGTGAGGGGACAACGATCGTTGCAAGTTTCTGATGAGAAGAGCAGGATCTATTAGTAATCTGAACTAATCATCATATATCCACCTAGCATAGTAGTTTATTAAATACATTATGTAGTACATTAGAATACAGCACAGCTTCCTTCTTTCTCATGGATAATTAAATGCCAGGAAACCATTTTACCCCCTTTTTGTATTTTGAAGTGTCTTACAAAGATGGAGTAATGTTTGCCATTTTTTTTCTTACTGTGTCTAATTATTGCTAATCCTAATGCAGACACAAGCAGAAAAGGTATTTCTGGAACCTCTCAATATGTGTTCATAATTGCATGTATAAATTTGCTCTCATGAGAAAGGAGGAATTGCTTACGCATCACTTTATATAAGTCAGTTTTAAAGAGCTTCTGCAGCAGTATTTACACTTGTCAGACTTTTATCTGTGAAAAGTACTGGAGGCAGTTAGTTGAAAAGGAAGCAGCAGTAGGTGCAGCATTTTATTATTAGATATATCCCCTGCCCCTTTCCCCACTACAGTTTGAATCAGTACTGACAGTACTGCCTTAATTAAGGAGCAGCTAGCATTTGTATTATCACTGAAATATTTCCAGGATGTTTAACTCAGCCTTTTTGAAATTCACTTCAAGCTCTAATCATAAGAAATTCTAGAAATAGGAAAGACCATGCTTTATCCACTTTCCATTTTAACCATATCTTATTTCACTATAAGCCCACAGTCCCATTCGTCCTTAGAAATGTGTCCTCTGAATTCATGTATATACTGTTTCAGACACCTTCTCTAGAAAATTTGCCATAGTTTTTTGCTGTAAGACATGTCTGAGAGTCCTGTTTATTCCTAGTTTCTCAATTTTAGACTGACCTTTTAAAGTCCTTCATTGAATGTTAAAAAAAAATCCTTATTCATATGGTATTTTGGGGATCGCCCAGACCAATAAGGGGTTCTGTCACTGCCTGCACTGTAACTCTGAGGCCTTTATGCTCCACAGCTACTGTCTAATTCCCTGACATGAGTAGCCAGCCCATAAGCATAAGGTCTCAACCTGGCTTTCGCCAACCTAGGTACTCCTTGTAGGGCGATACCAACAGCCCTTCCAGTTTTGAATCTTCTCAGTCTGTCCTCTCTGAGTTCTTAACTACCACATACTTGGACCGTTCCCCTCTGGTGCATCATTCCTGAAGGTGTGAAACCAGTACCTCCCAGTTATTAATTGACTTTGGCACACACACTAGTTTGCACAATAGAGACCTGCTTGGGATAAAAATAAACAAAAAGTTTAGAAAAAACACAGATTCAAAGAATACATAGAAAAGGAAAGCAAACATATACAAATTACACAGAAAATAAACATAAACACAAGCCCCCGAAATTTACACTTGCACATTAGATAAAATCCCTTTTCTAATACAAGTTAGCTATTGCCTTTGAACAGTTTCTCAGCATGCCCTATAGCTACTGGGGGAATTCATCACTCCCAGATAGCTTCCTGCCTAGAGGCTGTCCCTCAGTTTTTGGATGAAAATCTAAATTTCAAAGCTCCTTTTAAAAGCCTATTTTTCTTTCTTTTTCTTCTGGCATGGTGACTCATGGTTAAGGCTGCGAGTTTGTCACGGAAATCATGAATTCCGTGACTTTCTAGAACCTCCGTGATTTCTGCAGCAGCCGGTGCAGCTGGCTCAGGGGACGCCTGAGCAGCTCAGGCAGCCCCCAGGCCAGCTGCATCAGCCGCTGCTGGGGCAGTCTCTAGCCACTGCGCCCCCGACCTTCAGCAGCAGGAGTAGAATCATAGAATAGCAGGGTTGGAAGGGTCCTCAGGAGGTCATCTAGTCCAACCCCCTGCTCAAAGCAGGACTAATCCCCAACTAAATCATCCCAACCAGGGCTTTGTCAAGCCTGGCCTTAGAGGTTTTTAAGGAAGGAGATTCCACCACCTCCCTAGGTAATCTATTCCAGTGCTTCACCACCCTCCTAGTGAAAAAGTTTTTCCTAATATCCAACCTAAACCTCCCGCACTGCAACTTGAAACCATTACTCCTTGTTCTGTCAGTAGTTTGGGTGTGGGAGGGGACTCAGGGCTGGGGGTTGGGGCATGGAGGGGTGAGGGCTCTGGGCGTTGCTTACCTTGGGGGGGCTCCCCGGAAGCAACAACATCTCCCTCCCTCAGCTCCTAGGCAGAGACATGGCCACGGGGCTCTTCACGCTGCCTACGCCTGCAGGCACCACCCACGCAGCTCCCATTGGCTGCAGTTTCTAGCCAATGGGACTTGCAGAGCAGGCACTAGGGGCAGAGGCAGCACGCAGAGCTGTGTGGCCATGCCTCTGCCTAGGAGCAGAGGGAGGGTGTTGTCATTGCTTCTGAGGGGAGACAAGGAGCTGGATAGGGAGCCTGCCAGCCCTGCCAACCTAGCCCAGCACCAACGGGAGTCTCGGGCTGCACGCCACTCCCCTCCACCCGCCCCAGCACCCGGGCCGCGCCTCCCCCCAAGATTTAGTCAGGGGTATATAGTACAAGTCATGGACAGGTCACGGGCCATGAATTTTTGTTTACTGCCCATGACCTGCCCGTGACTTTTACTAAAAGAACCCATTACTAAAACTTAGCCTTACTCATGATTATTCAGAGTGGAGAAAATTTAGTCAGGATGTCTCAATGTCTTCCCATTAACTATAATGGTCCACCATGGTCTCTTTTTTGGTTTGGAAAATAGAGAGTACTTGAAGTTGGTTTCATGCAGACAACTGGCTTGTGAGGAGCCCCTCCTTGCCTTACTGTTCACCACCTTGCTGTGAAGTGGAGCTGAAGTTTAGCATCACAGTTTTCTATGTGCAGAAATACATACATTCATAACTGTGGTCTGTATACGTACCTCATAATGACCATCAAGTTCAGAACATTACAAGCTTTTATAAAAGACCTTGATGTATTTTATAGATAGTAACATAGTATGCGATCAGTTGGTTTAACTGCTTATTTGGGGGGTTTACATCTTCTGTTCTCCCCTTAGGGTGTCTAGACCTGATTGTCATAATTTAATTCACTGTTTCATTTAAACCAAACAATCAAAAACACCTGCTTGGTAACGGTAGCTGTTATATTAAACTTTCTTTAAAATAAATTTGATTTAATGTTCCACCTAGGCTAAATATCACAACCACATGAAAATCCAGATTCAAGCATTGTGATTGGCCCTTTGCTGACATTCCAGGCAGTGGGACCCTGGAATGACATTACCTTGCTGTCTAATAAGCACATCCAACTCAGTTTATGTTCAGCCTTCTTTAGCCAAAAGGGACACAATATTACCAACCTCAAATGCTCAAAAATCATGAGTCAGGATCACACACAATCATGAGATTGGCTTTAAAATAATGAGATTATGTAAAAATGATAGATTTGTTCTTTTTATTTCCTTTCTGCTTTTTTGAGCCTTTAGTGTGCACTGGGGTCACGTTTTGAAGCTTTTTCCCGTAGCCACAAGGGCTAAAAACTTGCCTTTTCTTTAAGAATGGAGGCTGAAATCAGCACATATCCACTTGAGCTGGGGCTTTTAAGAAAACAATAATTATCCTGAGACTCGTGACAAACTCATGAGAGTTTGCAACATAGGGGACATTGATATACTTATAAGAAATAAACATCCCTGTTCACACTAGTAAGGGAATCTATGCTAGAAACCTGCCAGCAACAATTACGTTTAAATCAGCAGAGTTCTGATCCTAATGTGGGCAGAGCCTAAAGAAAGTCCTCTAAAAATATACTCTATTAATAACACTGCTCTACAACCAAAATGCTTCTGAAATAAATGTAGTCAAACTTTACTAATTCTGGGTCACTGAGAATGAAAATGATGCTTAAAATTGTTGATTCGCTCTAGTTTTCAAGATATGCTATTGGATCAGTATATACGACCCTTGAGTTGGGAATGGTGGAGGATAAGTGAGTTATAAAGGGAAGGGATCTCAATTTAAACCAGAAATGACTAAAATACATCTTTGACTGGATCTATGAATAAATCTATGACTGGGTTTGGACAGTACTTGCTTTTTAGGCAAAACAATGAATGATGCAATCTGAAGCTGGTATTGCGTCATACATGATATGAATTACATCATGTTATTCCTAGAAGTCATGGATGATGCAATCATAATAAAGCTTACATCACTCTGCTGAACAAATTGCCCTACATCAGCTCTAGAAATCATACAGTGTCATGCTTTCTTATTTGTTAGTGTTTGATTTTGCAAAGGGACACATTTCTGTTTAGCCAAAGTGAGCAGAGATGCCTCGTACTTGTGTGAACAGTGCAGATAACTTCTGCTATGTTTGTGGTGAAGTGACTTTTGCATCACAAAAGTGCAGTATAACCACTATGGTTAAGAAAGCCTATCACCTTTATTTTGGCTGCAAAATTGGAGATCAGGACAAGAGGTGGGCCCCACACATATGCTGCAACACTTGTGCAACAAATCTTCACCAGTGGTTGAACAGGAAAAGGAAATCTATGGCTTTTGCAGTGCCAATGATTTGGAGAGAGCCAACAGATCATACCAGCAATTGTTACTTCTGCATGGTGCCTCCAGTTGGGAAAGGTGTGTCAAAGAAGAAAAAGTGGACTGTGCATTATCCAAACATTCCATCAGCTATACGCCCAGTACCCCACGGAGAAGGACTGCCGGTTCCTGATGCACCAGAATCATTCTCACTTGAGTCAGACGAGGAAGAGGAAGAAGATGAAACTTCTGGTCCTGAACCATCAATGTCACAGGACCCACATTTTCTCCCATCCTCCTCCTCTGAACCACACCTCATAACACAAGGTGAACTGAATGACCTTGTCAGGGATTTGGAACTACCCAAGAGTAAAGCAGAGCTGTTGGGCTCCAGACTACAGCAGTGGAATCTCCTGGCAGGTGATGTTAGGGTTTCCATGTTCCGTGACCGTCAAAAGGATCTTGTCCTATTCTTCTTCATGGAAGGTGATCTTGTAGCCTGCAACAACATTGATGGTGTGATGGCAGCCCTCAACATCGTTCACGATTCAGATGAGTGGAGACTGTTCATTGATTCATCGAAGACGAGTCTTAAAGCTGTTTTACTGCATAATGGCAATGTTTTGCCATCAATTCCAGTTGGTCATGCAGTCCATATGAAGGAAACCTATGACAATATGAAACAACTTTTCAGGTGCATAAACTATGACCAACATCAGTGGCAGCTTTGTAGCGATTTGAAGGTTGTTGCTTTCTTGCTTGGTCTGCAGACTGGATACACAAAGTACTGCTGTTTTCTCTGCGAATGGGATAGTCGTGCAAGAGATTCCCACTACATCAAGAAAGATTGGCCACTCCGACAGTCATTGGAGCCTGGGAGGAAAAGTGTTCAGCATCCACTACTTGTTGAATCAAGGAAGATTTTGTTACGACCCTTACACATCAAGCTGGGTCTGATGAAGAACTTTTGTCAAGGCCATTGACAAAACACAAGCAGCTTTTAAGTACCTTCGTGGAAAATTTCCAAGGTTAAGTGAAGCTAAGATAAAGGAAGGTGTCTTTGTTGGTCCTCAGATTCGTGAACTTCTTCGAGATGATGCATTTGACCATGCACTACGTGGCAAGGAAAAGACACCATGGAAAGCCTTCCAGTTAGTGGCAACAAATTTTCTCAGAAACAATAAGGCAGACAACTACAGTTTGTTGGTGGAAAACCTCCTCACGGCATACAAAAGCCTTGGTTGCAACATGTCACTAAAGATACATTTTTTGCACTCTCATCTAGATTTTTTTCCACCAAACTGCGGAACAGTGAGTGACGAGCACGGCGAGCGATTTCACCAGGACATTGCAACGATGTAGAAACGCTATCAGGGCAAATGGAGCCCATCAATGCTTGCAGACTATTGTTGGACAGTGACAAGAGATGCTCCATTTAATGAATACAAGATACAAGCCAAGAAGCCCCGAGTAGACACTGAATAGGACTAAACTATGTACATAATAGTTTTTTGCCTTTTGTTTCGTAATAATTTGTATTTATATAACCCTTTTGCTGATGTTTAAAGTGTTACATAAACAGGACAGGTGAAATATTATCATGTAAAGCAACCATAAACACATGAAAAGACCTAGGTTTACAATTTATGATTAAAACTCTACTATCTACACAAGATACATAGACATAAAATGTAAAAACTTAAATATCTTAGAAACAGTAGCCAATCAGTTGTTTTAATTGTCATATTTGAATTCAGCACATCAAAATACATAATAAATAGCACATTTTATCTCTGAAGCAGATGACTTCTCAAAAATTGTAGATCAGTGTAATCAGTTCTTTGTATGGTTTTGTAAGCTTTTCATTTCAGTGTAGACTCCACAGTTGACATTTTGCAAATTTAACAACATTGCAGAGCAATATTCAGTGTGAAACAGCTGTAAATGCCACCAGTTTTGAGTGCTTACAGTTATCAGTCAGAAAGATGTTATGGTTCTGTTACAGAAGCCACAGTTTTCACACTGACATTTCACAATTAATAGAAAAATAAAGCTACCTTATTAAATGGCATTGTCTATGGCTTGTTGGCAAAAGAATGTTTTCCAGCAAATCTGAGAAACTACTCTTACTTGCAGTCTGGAATTTGTGGTCATGCCAAGTGATGTTAAACAGGGATACTTGTTTGTATCTGGTTAAATATGACCTTCCATATAAATAATATTTTACCCCAACGTGATGGATCTTGTTACTTGCAACAGATGCTTGCAGCGACTTAATTCTATATCGATAACTCAAAATGAATGCAATACTGTATTGGATATTTTACTTTTTAAAGCATAGTTGCCTCTTTATTGGGACAAATGCATCTTCTTACTATAGCTGATCCCATGGAATATTAACATTGAGCCTGATTTTTAGAAGAGCTGAGAACACACATGACTCCTGATGAAGTCAATGGGAGCTGTAGGTGCTCAGCACCTCTGACAGTCAAACCTAATATTCATTATTATCATTGTCATTGTGTCATGGTGTGGGAAATGAAAAATAGTGAAATGATGAAAACTCAATGAGACAAACATTTCAGCTGAAACTCTATCCATAAATTTCAAACTTTTTCTAAAACAAGGTATTAACATTCTTTTGTCCTTCATTGCTAATATAAATCTCTGATACAAATTCATTTCTGACCACTGTAATCCGAAACTATGGAAAATTAGACAAGCTTGTAGAGTTGCATTTGACAGGGAGCTGGCTAGCAACTTACTTCAGGAAGAAATAAAACAACTTTCTGTAAACATTTGATTGAAAGTTCTAGATAGTCATAAAAAAAACAAGGGTAGAAATAAAAGGCTGTTCTGTTTTACTCAACATTTTGTCTATAACAGCAACTTCACTAGCACATTCACAACAGCTTTAATGTTTAAGTTTCAGAAGATGGAACATACATATTTGAAAGAATCTATGTCCAAATCAAATAGCACGTCATCATTTTATTTTTAAAAAGTTTAATGTTTAACTAGGTAGCTGGTAGTTTTTTTTTTTTGTTTGTTTTTGTTTTTTTTTTAATGGAAGCATAGCAGCTTCCAGATGCTGGTGCTATAGTTTCATCTTTGCCCCCAGG
Organism: Trachemys scripta elegans; assembly: GCF_013100865.1. Classification (NCBI taxonomy): domain Eukaryota; kingdom Metazoa; phylum Chordata; order Testudines; family Emydidae; genus Trachemys; species Trachemys scripta. Next base: position 127,286,633 of record NC_048299.1, on the reverse strand, counting down.
GTCCAGCTTGCACAATATTAAGCTGCTTTCATAACTTCACACTGATGCCCTAAATTTCTTCCTACAGTGGTTCGACTGGCTCATAAAATACATGTATGTGTCCTTCTTTAAAGAAAATGCCAGCAACCACTTCAATGTTTATGAATTTCTAGTGCTTCAACAAGTAGAGAAATATCTTGTTTATATTGTATCACTACATTTAAAACAAATTTAACAATTCAGATATATTGCAAAAATAATGGCATTTTAGCTGTAATTCACTATTCATGCTGACTCATGTCATTGTGAACTCACAGTATAGTATATTTTACGTTATAAGCACACCACCTAAAATATATCACATCCTAAATTAGCAGTGCCAGGAGATATTATAAATAACCTAGCACAGCTAAAAAGCCAGTGTGTGACATATACTTTATGTGAATACATTCAGTAGTCCCTATAGCTCACAGACCATACTGTCTTTTGTTCTCTAGCATTCTTATAAAAGGAATTACGTGATGGGTCTTGTCCTATATGCAGTATGACATAATTTGAATCGTGCATTTTGGCTAATCCTAATTTGAATGAATTGGGGTTTATCTGTTTAGTCAAAAACTTTTCAAATTGCGTTGACAATCTTTTCAGGTTACTAATATGCATGTAACAGGCCACAAAATATTGCAAGTCCTTTTCATATATTGGATAAAGAATGTCTCTTCTGTTGGTTTCTCTCTCCCATGATGTTAAATTTATTAGTGGTATAAATGGGTGCACTGAGACCAGTGGAGTTGTGCCCACTTGAAACATCAGTAAATATGGTTCACAGTAATCAAAATATTTTCTTTTTAATGAAGCCATTGTACAAATTTCCAAAATGGAAGATTTAAGACAACGTAAAACTGTTTCATGTATATATCTGAGTTTATGCACGGAATGGTAATTCTTAGCTTTGGAAATTTCAGTGAATAGATCTGATCAAGTTGGACACAATTTCTTCTTAAGTGAATAATAGATGCAAGAGCAGTTATCTGCTCCAAGTTATGAAAATAAAAATATTCTTGGAACATAAAAATTAAATGTTTTGCTTAAGAAATGCTCACACCTGATTACATTTTTACATTGGCTCAGTGGCTAGTATTCTCAAGCCCGAGTGATTAAATTAGGGTTCCTAAATCCATATGTAGGCACCTACATTTAAGTGGCCTGATTTTTGAAAAGTGCTGCATTCCAGCTATCTTTGGCAACCTTGGGGAGCTATTACAAGTCAGCAGAATTAAAAGCAGCCCTAAGCCTCCTCTAAATTACATTTGGAGGCAAACCAAGCCTTAGCAACCCTGGGGGCAGGGGAATTCAAATGAGCCTTAAAGCCAACTTTGTCTCCCCTCTTCACCTGCACCACATGGAGAACGGGCACAACAGAAAATCTGAGTTTTTGCAACTCTGAAACATTTTATATGCACCTATAAAGTAAGAGGTCTGTGTTTTCCGTCAAAGGTTTATGGTAACAACATAAACTAGTCACTAGGGTGACCAGATGTCCTGATTTTATAGGGACAATCCCGATATTCGGCGCTTTTTGTTATATAGGTGCCTATTACCCCCCACCCCCATCCCGATTTTTCACACTTGCTATCTGGTCACCCTAACTATTCACTGTCAAAAATCCAGAAGGGATTTAGTCCCATAATTCCTGTTCAGAATAATATGTGGATGGGAGTGCTGATTTTGTGCCCTTCATAGCCTTCTTCTCCCCACCCAACAACATTTCCTGCTGCTGTCCTCTTCTCCTTCACCTTTTCTGTTGTCATCTCCCCTCCCTTGGTATCTATGATTTCTGTTTCCCTCCCTCCCCTCCACTCAATTATATTGATACCAGTCTAGCTCTTGTCTTCTGATCAGCAATAATCTGTGCACCCTGGCTGGAAGATTTTGCCACTGTAAAGACTCTGACTGGATGAATCATGTATTTCACTGCTGTGATGCCACAGCCATAAATGTCATATTTTTAAGAGCACTGAGTTATAACAACCTCCCTGGTTTACCTCCCATCTTCAAATAAACCCTAAAAAACTGTAATGTGCCTAGAGTTGAACTCTCCTTTGAATGCTGAGATACAGTCTCTCTGCCTATAGCATCTCAGGTTTCCAGCAGCCAAGCAGTAACATACTGGACCCATCTGCCTATAGTGTTCAGTTCAAGACCCAGCAACTGTTGTCTTGGCCTTCTAATGGCATTCACGTCTCATTTTCCCAACACCTTCTCTATCCCGTATCTTAGAACATTTTATGGTAGCTGCAAGAAAATATTGCTGTCACCTACTGGTTCTCTCTCTAGCTCCATTTGTATTAAATACATGCATTTGCTGATAGCCTTAGACAAATTTAAGAGACACTTAGTGCAACATTCTGAATGTTTGTCTGAACTGTGAAATGCATTTGAAATTTAAAGTTATTAATTAAAATAGACATTTCCAGTCTTCCTTCCAGCAGTAGCTGTCCTGTTGAAAAATGACACTTAGTGACAGCAGTGACATAATGTAACAGTCAAAGAGCATAATACAAGATCTCTCTTATGTAGAACTGGACTGAAGTATTAATTTGTATTGGCGTTATTTGTATTATTTTTACATAGCGGAAAGTCTCACAAACTGACCATTTGTTAAGGTTCATGAATTTTAGGAGAGATATACATTCTATTTTGATGTGCTTTTCCCCATTTCATTTACTTAATAAGCTCACATAGTTAATCAAAAATATTTCTATATTATCTACAATACATGGTATGAACAACATATAGCATACCTGATATAATACACAACTTTTATAGAGATTGGTGCTCTATACATTAGTAAAATAATGACAGTTTGTAGAAGCCAGACTTGGTGGGTTTCAGGCAGAAATACAAGGCGTATTTTCTAGAAGGATTTCAAATGAATCCTTTGTATGGCAGAGAGATGGCTCATTGTGTGTGAGTAACTGTCAGCCCTCAGGGACAAGGGATAAGGTCTAGCTTAGTGGTCCAGAGTGGGTGTCAGGCTTAGTGGCTACAGTCAGAGCCATAAGTCAGTTCTCAGGAGGCAGAAGGCCTCAGGAGGCAGAGGCAGAAGATCAGAAGGCAGGAACTGGATACCAGACCCCAAGGGCAAGCTGGAGGGCAGAAACTGGAGCAAGCAGAGTGTCAGGCCCCGAGGGGGGGGGGGGAATTCAGGGCAGAGACAGATCAAAGGAAAGACTGGGTGCAAGGCAGGAGCAGCAGGAACAGGTTAGTGCAGAAGCAGTCAGAGTGATGGAGCGGAGTGCTGAGAAGCCAGCAAACCGTTGCTACTGTTGGCTTAAGAGCCAGCCTGCTGCCCTCTGCAGCCAATGAGGTGGTGTGGCTATTTAGGTGGCCTGCTGCAAGCCAGCTGTACTAATAAGTCTGCCTGGAGACTAGCTCTGCTGCAGACCTTGATTCCTGACAGTGACACGGCCTTTGCACAGCAAAGTGGTGAAGTTTTCTTACTCCATAGGGTGTTAGTGTCAATATTTAACGTAAGGCATCTAGATGCTATTGCCATGGGGGCTCTACATACACTAGAGGGTAAATTCTGTCTCCCCTTCTTACTCCCCATTGTGGGTGGGCCTATATGCAGTAGAATCAATGTGTGGTTCTGTGGCATGGGAACAGGGGGAGTACAATTTGTGAAGCTGAAACACAACATCTGTTTCCCCTCTGTGCACTACAGCACATAGCTCTGCCTGGATAACACACTGTTATCCTCCTGAGTTTCTAAATTAGAGACTATTTTAAAAAGTGAGAATCTTTTAGCTATGAGTATACAATGTGAAAACATGAAATCTAAACACAGAGGGACACAATCAGCTTCAAACTCACACTTCTGCTTGGAAAAAGTTTTGTCTGCTATTCTTACAAATAACACATGTAATTAAAAGTAGTGAACGGGGGAAAAGGCGATGATCTACTTTTTCAGTTTCTTTACTTAATATATTTAACTGAACATTTTGTATAGTCAGTTTCACTGTTTCTTCTATAATCTGTTTTCCCTGTCATTTCATGTGGTCTTGACAGAACTACAAGGGAAGGAAAATATTTAAATTAGGAAAATGTGATTGCAAAATCCACAAAAATTTGGCAAGGAGGCTCAAAGGCAGATGTAGTATCTGAAACAATTTTCATTTCACTTTTTGAACTTGACAAGGTTTCAAGTTGTAGTGTATCTATAGTGGCATTAAATCTTTTGGAACTACTGTATTTAAAGAAAAATTTTAGTTTAAGAAAAACAAACAACCATATTAGGAAGAGTCCGTTTCAAAGCAGAATCATTAAGTTGTTAGAGGCTCAGGCAGTAGTAGCAAATTTGAGAGAGTATCAGAATCAGGTGATAAATAAGATTTTATTATATTTCAATTAAGTACATTCTTTGGCTATAGACTAGATAATGAAGGAGAAGGGAAATTTTCTAAATAGCCTGCATAAAATTAGGGTGTGTGTGTGTGGGTGTGTGTAAAATTGTAAATCATACTGTATTTACTGGATTTCATCAGACATACTGAAATCTGCAGTAAAAATTTATACCAAACTTAGATTTGTTGATGTCAGAATGTGCTCAAATAAGGTCAAAGGCTGTGATTTTATTCTTATCAAAACTGTGAGTTATCCTAGATGATGTAAAATACTTTTCTTTAATCCACCATTTTAGTAAAAATAATTTTACAATATAAAATTGCATCCCCCAAGTGATCAGAATAAAATTGTGATATATCGTCTACTATAGAACTCCTTAAAGTCTTGTTTACATGATTATTTTAGTCGGGGTCCTAGATGACTGTAATTTTTTTCTTTTTCTTTTTGAATATTATTGTAACTGATGGGGTAGTTTAAAGAATACCCTAAAAATTTAGGTCTCCATCCTTCAAGGTGCTGAGCAGTGAGAATACTCATGTGCTTAAAGTTAAATAGGGATTTAAGCGCTTTGCTGAATTAGGGCTGGAGTGCTCAGATCTGGGCCTTCAATATGTATATATTCTTGTATATAGTCACAGACATTTTTCTTCAATGATAATATTTGAATAAACTAACATTTATTCAGAAAAGTTGTGATATTTGTATCTTTAAGATGTAAAGATTTCACCCTTCTCTTGTGTATTTAGACAAGACATATTAAGAACCTGATTTTTTTCATTTTTATTACATTTTGTATATGGAACTTTAACATTTTTATATCAAGTATAAAAATCTGTAAATATTTTTTGTATTAAAAAGTCCTTACGTGTTAGTTACTGTCCTATGTTGAGGTACCACAATTTCCCTGTAGACTTAGAAAAGAAAATAGCTACACTGATGGATCTGAATGTTGTTAGGAAAAGTTGACTTTTTAATGGCAACCATTCAACATAAAGTATCTGGCCCTGGCAGCCATTTTTACAGATGGCTGTATACTGTATATATGGCTGTATTTTATATAGATATATACTTTAGAAGTGCCATAATAGACAAAAGAGTCATCAGCTACTTTATCAATGCTGTGGTTTAAAGGTTCTCTACAATAATTTGACCTTGAAAGGAAGCCTGTATGAGCATAATCCAAGATATTACCTGAAGAAAACATGTATTCGCTCCTTGATCAATGTCACTGTCATTCAATACCAAGTACGGTAGCCAAACTGACAATATGTTCATTCTCAGTGAACCTTGTATAAGATGGCTGTGCTTGCAGACTGATTGTGAGCATGACAGTGATAGAGAATCTGCTTTTAAGTTTTCTTATGTTGCTCCACAAATGTGCAGCTAATGTAGGAAGGTTGTGTTTGAAACGAGTATGTTAACATTATACTGCACTATAGTGATAGCTGTAATGTCATTTCCATTTCATTACCCCATCTAAAGCAATTTAGGTTATCTGTGATGGCACTCTTTTCAGCTGTCAACCTGGCACATTTATGGCACTCAGCATTTAATGGTAATCAACTAAGGTGGAACTTGTGTACCTTATCTGCAGTATAAAATTACTGTTTAAAAAATGGTGCCCTACTAATACAGCTTATGTTTCTCTTCAGCTTTTCTTCACCCTCCTGTAGATGGACAACCAGTTGTAAAATATTATGTGTAGTACATTATATACTATCAGATTTATCATTTCTATTTTACTTGTTTATATCTTCCTTTAAAAGTGAATTTGGTTCTAGGGAAAGGCACTATAGCCAGTGAATTGAAAAGTTAAGTTCTCTAATGAGGGAGGAATTACGTTCCTTATGTTTGGGGCACAGGCCTGATTGATGAGACCTCAGTTCTATTCTTGGTTCTGCCACATACTTCCTGGATGACCTTGGACAAGTCACTAATCAATGTTACTCAGTTTTCTCATCTGTAAATTGAGTACAATACCTTATAGAGATCAATGACTCTCATTAATGTTAGTGAAGTGCTTTAAGAGCCTCTTGTAAGTGATACTGTGAGGATTCCAAAATTTAAAAATAATGTTATTGTATGGGTGATGACTGAAAAATGCAGTGCTGAGAGGGGCTATCATGTGTGGCTAGGTGACCACCTGCCCTGAATTGGGAGGGACAGCTCCGAAATATGGAGTTCAAGTCCTGGGCTGAAACACACCAGGATAGCATCTGTCCCAGATTCCCTGCAATGCCACGCCACATCTGCCCAAGTCTGAGGGGCAGCACCAGCCTTTTCCCAGGGGCTGGGGTATGGCCCTGCTGCTCTTGGGCTCCCCTTTCAACTGACCAGGGCAGGTGGAGCATCTGGCAATCCCCACAATGGCCCAGGCTCTCTGAGTGGCTCTTACCAGCTCCAGCTTCTGGCCTACCTAGGGATGGGGGCCTTAGAGGGCAGGGGAAAGGGGCAGAAAGTAGAGGAGCAGCAGGGGTGGGGCTCCTGCATATGTCCCGCTTTTGCCTTTTGAAAAGTGATCAACCTTTCCTGCCTATGATGGCTTCTCCTTTCCCTCTGCAAAGTGCAGCAAATTTCAGAGGCAGGATGAGAGTCCAGAGCTTTTTTTCTTGGAGATGCTCTGTAATTTTCCCACCTCCTATGGGCAGCACTCTTCAGGGGAATGAGGCACTAAATCCCCTAAACCACTCTCTTCTTAGAGAAGGGGAACAAGTGGCATTACTAGTGATGGTTCTAGGCTTGCCGCTGCTTCTTTATATTTTACATCTCTGGGATTTCACTGTTAGAGATTCCCCTGAAATGCCCCAAAGTATTTACATGTTTTGGGGCTTGCCAGGAAAGCTTTGTCCATTGGAGAATCACTCCAAAAAAGTTATAGGCAGTAGCAGCAGGCTCAGGTCCTATGTTGCAAAAGTAAGAAGAATTAGACTAAAAGGGACAAGTCAAGTAAAAAAAATCATACTTCTGTAGGAAAATGTTTCAACGCTATATATACAAAACATGCATACAATTATTACAGCTGATACATGCCTCATCTCTATCTCTTCCCCCTTCCCCAGTTTATTTTGCTGTCAAATGCACAAAATGCTCTGTGTATAGTCCATTTCATTATTATCTATGTATGGATAGCGTGGGGGCCTTTCATAGAGGAGCAGAAAAAATGTAATTGCAAAACTACAGATGTCACGAGACATTCAGCAGGAGATTTATGACCTGAAAGTTATTTTCTCACCCCAGTTGTTGCTGTCCCTGGAACTGACCTTTCCCAAATCTCATAAAAGATTCAGGTTTGGTTTGAGGATGAGTCATGTATTATGTTGGTTCTTTCGTTAACTGAAGTGGTTTGCCCACCCCTATTTAAAATAAAAAGCTAATACAATTCACCTTTATAGTTCTCTGATCATACCTTACAAAACTAATATTGGCATACTTCTGTTCTTCCCACTCCTTCAATCACCTTCAAAAAGAAATCTATGACACTTGAAATAACAAAATAAAATACTGTGTGTGTTCAGGAAAGAAATTAAGAGTTGATATGGAGAGAATCCTCCTTGCCTTAATGACATAATATTGCCTTTGGTGACTATCTGAGTGAATAGGGCACGCAGTTTTGACTCCTGGTTTGAATTCTGCTTCATTTTTTGACCCATTTGTTTGAATTATTTATGAATTTATATACACAGTTTTTAAGGCTAAAGTTTTGCCCTTGGATATTTCTTATTTTTGTTCAGCTGAGTGTAACTGAAAGTTTTCACACAGAGATTGAAAACAAAACAAAAGCTCCAAAAAACGATCTTTTTAATTTTTTACCACAATGGTATTTACCCTTGTTTCGGACAAGTCTAAATACTGTGATAGAAACACCACAGACTGTTGGCATCTTGTTTAAATTGGTGTTTCCAGTTATTGCTACCACAGATGAAGTTAAACTGATCATAGCAACAGGTATGCAGTGTTGTTGTAGCAAAAGGGAAATATGCGGTGTAGAATCCTGTTTAGATAAGGTCAGTAATGCTGGTGACAAGATAGAATGTGTACAGTAACACTGGACTATATTAGCAGTGTTGTATGAGAACTAAAAGAGAACTAGATAAATTCATGGAGGTTAAGTCCATTAATGGCTATTAGCCAGGATGGGTAAGGAAGAGGGTGGAGATGGATGGCAGGAGAGAGATCACTTAACATTACCTGTTAGGTTCACTCCCTCTGAGGCACCTGGCATTGGCCACTGTCGGTAGACAGGATATTGGGTTGGATGGACCTTTGGGCTGACCCAGTATGGCCATTCTTATGTTCTTATGAGGAAACCTGATGTAGTAACATGATTACCCAGAGTATTATGGGATGGAGCCATATTCCACCCCTCCCTTATTGCCTGTTTAGTCAGTAGGAGCTTTATATGGACCCACTCTTATGTGATGCAGTTAAATAAAGCAGCAAGTTCCCAGCCTGCAGTCCTGTGAGTACACTTATTTTTGTTGCACGGAGTAGTCCCTTTATATCTTACAGAGCAGTTATGTATATTTTGCTTTTGTAGAAGGCCAAAGTGTTGTCCTGGAACACACTGTGAGTGACCAGACTCGTGGGTTTCAAAAACATCCCTTTCGAAGGTTGGTTATCTAAGCATTGTATAGCAACTGAAAATTTTGCAAACTTTTAAAAGAAAAAAAAGTTTGTATGTTCTGAGAACTTTTGCCAGATGCTATTCCTGATGTTAGTCAACTGAAAACAGAGAACAAGCCTAAAAGAATTCTTCCAGGAACAAATCACCCAGCCCAGGAAGCCTTTCTCCTGTATCTCTCGTGAGGAGAGCCCATTTTATTAGGAAAACAAAATCAACCTACTCTCCCTGAGTGGGTGCTGGGGTGACTACAGCTGCCTTCTCTTGTCCCATAATCAAGGGAGTGGGAAGGGAGCAGCTGTTAACCCCCTGCTGCTAGTTTTCTCTTTTTCTTGCCTTCATTAATGTGTTTGTTTAAAGAGAGCCAGGAAATTTTGTCCCAAGACGGGTTCCTTCTTTGATCCCAAAGGGTCTGTGCACCTTGTTACAGCTTGCTTCTAAGTGGCACTGTGTCAGTCATTTCGCCTCTTCTTCCCAAGACAATTGAAATGAAAAAAAGAGAGAGAAAACTGAGTATTAAAATTTAAACAAATGTGAACCAAATACCATGTTGTTGCTTTTTTATTCTATAGTCATTGTATAATTACACTTGTCCCTATAGTATAATGTAAATCATTATCATCATTATCGTTAATCTTAGGTGGACAATTTGAGTGCATTAAACCTGCTTGTTTCTTAGCTCTGGCAGGCAGTTGTTAAAATAACACATCCTTGCCATGAAGCCCTAGTATGAAATGATAGGGTTGCTTTCTTATATTTTTTTCTGAGAACATTCCAGCTGAATGTGTATATGCATATGTTAATTTTTTAAAATCTCAGACCTGCAGTTGTGTTTCTTGGATTACTTCCATTGGTGCAAAGCCATTTTATTTAACAGTTCTTCTGGCTTCATGTTCCAAAACAATACAATGATATAACCAGACAAAACAAGTGATTATATAATGCTGAGATTATAACCCAAACAAAGAAAAGTAAGGAGATTGGCTGACTGATACTTCATTCAATCTCATCTTGTTGCATCAAAAATTGTACAGTATGTCGTATCAGCAATACTTAGACACCACACACCAGACGTCATATATGTCACCACAGACAGGTATGTGCTGCGTAGAGCTTTGAGAGGGTGGGGAAGGGATAATTACATTTGCATAGAGTCTTTAACACCATGAGTATATACGCACAATCTTTAGACCGCTGGGAGCAGGAGGCACCTCGGGGGGACAGGGACGCGGGCGGGGCAAAAAATGTGTGAGGTTCACCTAGTAGAGTATGTTCTAAATCAGAGTTCTCAAACTGTGGGTTGGGACACCAAAGTGGGTCACGACGCTGTTCTAATGGGGTTGCTAGGGCTGGCATTAGACTTGCTAGGGCCTGGAGGTGAAGCCAATACATGAGCCCCACAGCCTGGGACTGAAGCCAAAGCCCAAGGGCTTCAGCCCTGGGTGGCAGGGCTCAGGTTACAGGCCTCCCACCTGGAGCTGAAGCTCTTGGGATTTGGCTTTGCCCCCATCCCCAGGGCTGTGGGGGTTGGGTGGGATCAGGCTTTGGTCCTCCTCCTGGGGTTGTGTAGTAATTAAGCAATTACGTTTGAGAACCCCTGTTCTAAATCCTTCCATGAAGATCTGGGAACAGGCAAGTGGTTCAGCCTCTAATCCCCATCAGTCTCATGGGATGGTCATGGTGTCCTTGTACCTCTGCACTAAATCCAGGAGTCCTGCCCCCTAGTATCATGGCTTCATTGGAATTATAGTGACAGAAATGCCCCAGCCTGTTACCACCCCTGCATCATCTCCCAAGGAGGGGTTTCAAAGTGCAGAGTGGTTCTAATGAAAAGAGATTACAGTCTCAGGTTGTATTGTCTATTCAGTGAATTTACAGCCCTTTGCCACCCTTCCCGGCATGCCCTTCCCATTTGCAAATTCCAGACCCCTAGAAGGACCATCCATGAACAATGCAGGAGTAAGTGGCAGTGCTGCTGAATCTATTGGCTCTTTTTTCAACAAGGCAAACCCCTCTAAATTGCAAAATGATGAAAAGTGTTGTTTGATACTTTCATTATACTTTAGATGTGCTTAAGAGAAGTCAATGGAATGTGTCATTTACCTAGGGTTACCATCCGTCCGGGTTTCCCCATTTTTTTTCAGCTTTAAATGGCCGCCTGGGGGGGGATTTCTAATAAAGTAGAAATGTCCGGGATTTCCCCCTTCCCCTCATGCAGAGTGCGGCACGGCTGATTGGACGGCTGGGCCTGATTGAAAGCCGCTCGCAGCCATTGGGGCCTCTAGCAGCCAGAGTCCCTCCCCCTCCCCCGCTCCTTCCTCCCCTACAGAGCAGCGCGGATCAGTGTTTGGGTCCATGTGGAGCCCGCAGCTCTCCCTCTGCTGGGAGAGCGGGGGAGCAGGGCAGGCGGGGGGTGTGCAGAGGCTGCAGGGCGAGGAGGAGCAGGGCAGACAGGGGCATAGAGGCTGCAGGGGCAGGGCAGGCGGGGGGCGCAGAGGCTTCAGGGGTGGGGAGGTGCAGGGGCTGCAGGGTGAGTGGGGAGCAGGGGGCACAGAGGCTGCAGGGGTGGGGGGGTGCAGGGGCTGCAGGGCGAGTGGGGAGCAGGGAAGCACTTAGCAACCCCCAATCAAGATCAGAGCGAGAGGGAGGAGGGGGAATGCGGGGTGCTCAGAGGAGCGGGCAGAGTTGGGGCAGGGACTTTGGGGAAGGGATTGGAATGGGGGCGGGGAAGGGGCGGGGTTGGGGCAGGGCCAGGGGTGGGGGAAGGGGCGGAGTTGGAGCAGGGCCGGGGGCTGGACTGGGGCCCCGTGGAGTGTCCTCTTTTTTAAATGTTTGAATATGGTAACCCTAATTTACCCTGTGACCAGTAACCTCCTGCTGCTACCTAAATGTCCTTGCAAAGCTACAGCATTTATATGAGGGGGAAAAAAGCTCGAGGTGAAACTGAAAAATGTATTTTCTTAGTAGTAGACATTAATCTTGTGACAGTGATTTTATTTCCATTATATTAAATGGCTGATAAAGATATAATCATTTTGTTTGATAGATGTTACTACAGTAGGTTGAGTTGATGGTGGTGGTGGGGGTGGTTGTTAGAGGCATTTGGATTTGCTCCCCTCTCTCTCTTTCCCCTCCCCCATGCATGGACTAACAGGCTTATTTGAAATGGCTGTGCATGGGAGAGAGAATTGACAGACAATGGGAAAACTCGGAGCTCCCCAAAATATAGTGGACTACCACAGATCAGATTAGTAATTGCTGCCAGAGATCCTGCACCTGTGGTTCTGATTAACCCTGTGCACTCACTTAGCCTGGCTAGACAACCCGGCTCAGGCTGGGCTTATGCTAATTGAGTGTCATAGTCAAGATTTGACTTTTCTAACTGAGTAATAATAATAAAAATGGGTTAGATCTTGCATGGTTTCAAGCATCTTCAACTCCTACCGAAGGCTGTGTTGCCTCTCTAGGTTTGATTTGCTAATTCTGCATTCCAAATCAAAATCACATTAAATATTTGGTGAGATAAATGAAACAGGAATTATTTGGAGGGTTTATTACATTTATATATATGTTTTCAACTATTTATCGGTTGTTTACTTGTTGAATTAATGGTATTTTCTCATTAACATTAAATTTCCCACCAACATGACTGTGAATGAAATCTTGCACACTTTGCATGTCATGTTGTGGTGTGACTCTTTGCTTGCAAAGTGTCTTTACAATCCTGGTGCCACCCTAATTCATTGGTTTTGTTTGTAATTGCTGGTGTCCTGCCAGTGTACGTCTCTGCATACTGACTTTGATATTTATAGAATGTGATATCCAAAAGCCTCTCTCTGTCGTCATTGTAGTAATCAGAGCATACACTGGAAGAGATCAGCATTGCTTTCTATTGTAGGATGTCCCAGCACAATGAAGTGTACAATTCTGCCACTGAATGAATTAAGGTATCCTTCCCTACTGTAAAGATGGATGAGTGTAAATCCTGTTTTTGAAATATTTGTTCAAGTGCGTTTACTTTGCTTCTCTGGCAGCATCCTTCACAAAAGGCTTCAAAATTGTTTTTCTTAGAATTTAACAGGATGGTTGTAGAGATCTATTTATGAAAATTTGTGATTTGAAGATGCTCCCTCATAAGGAATAGTGTTGCAAGTGTGGGAATTTGGAATTTGGCCTCTCCGGAGTGGCCGCCCCAAGCACCTGCCTGCCAAGCTGGTGCCTGGAGCTGTCCCTGCAGGTAACTAGAACTAGAGACCTAGAAAAAAAAATTCAGATGGAGATTTTAATTGTATTTAGCAGCCATAGGGGCACAGGAGAAAAATTATCAAGTGAAATCATCTACTTTTTGTTGTTGGGGAGGAAGCTTTGGATATTTATAACAACTTTAAGTTTGAAGCAGGTGAAAGCATGAAGTTAAATTCAGTACTGACTAAATTTGAGGAAGATTGCATGCCAAAAAGGAATGAAACATTTGAGTGAGACAATATTTTTATATGCATGCAAAAATCAGATGACACCATAGAGCAATATGTCACAGAATTAAGGAAACTCAGTAAAACTTGTGAATTGATTTGCAGACAGAGTCTCTGGTCAGAGACAGAATCATTTGTGGCAGTAAAGACTATGTGTTAAGAGAGACAGTGCTTCATGAAGGAGACTTAACTTCAGAAAAAAACTCTCCAAATATGCATGGCAGCAGAAATACTGTGAAAGCACAAGCCAACGAGCTGAATTCACCATAAGGTGTTATCTATGTACTAAGTACGAAAGAATATAGCCAGAACAGGTCAAATGAAAGAGTGGAACCACTTGCTATGAAAACCATTGCTAGGGGGAAGACTGGGTACAGATGGTCATGTGGAAGGTGTGGATCACAGCAAACAGTGTGTTGCCTTTGGGAAACTTTGTCAGAAATGTGGGGAAAATAATCATTTTGCAAAATGCTACAGATCCCAAATGCAGAAAAGTAAGTGTATTCATCTAAAAAAATCTGGTTGAGGAGTTTTTACTAGACGTACTGGGATCTAGCATACCTGATGAGAGAGATTGGATATTGCCTATGAGAGTGAATGGAACAATTATTCCACTGAAACTGGACACAGAAGGTCAGATTAATATTCTGTCTGAACAAAATCATCAGAGGCTAAAGATAAGACCAAACGTGGGACCAACAAAAATAAAAGTAATTGGTTATTCTGGAACAAATATACCAGTGAAGGGGAGGTGCATTGCTAGCATGAACCATAAAAACACCATGTACAGTTGACTCTAGTGCCAAAGCAAATGACACCAATTTTAGGCCTGGCTGCATGTGAGAAACTCAATTGAGTAAAATGTTTGCTCTCAATACAAGGTCATACTGAATCTGGCTATGAGGCACTCTTTTGGGAATATCATGATGTGTTTATGGGGTGGGTTGCTTGTAGAGTGAAAATACCATCTGGAGAAACAAGCAGGTCCCTCCAGTCCCTTCTATCTATCCACATAGAAATTTGCCATTTGCACTCCATGATAAACTCCAAGGATGGAAACAATGCAAGTAATAGAAAAAATTGAGGAGCCAACAGAATACAGTTTTTTATGCTTACACTTTGGCATAGTTTCATCACCAGAAGTGTACCACAAAACCATACATATGATCTATGAACTTATTAATGGTGTGGACACCTAAATGGATGACATCATTATCTGGGGCTCATTGAAAGAGGAGCATGATCATAGACTTTGGGGAGTTCTGGATGCAACCACGTCTGCAAATCTCAAACTAAATAGGGAGAAAAGTGTTTTAGAGATTATAGAATTGACTTTTGTTGGGGACATTATTTCCAATGAAGGTGTAAAACCTGATAAGAGGAAGATTTTCAGCCATTGAAATGATGCCACATCCTCAGTCAAAGAAAGATGTCCAACAGTTCCTAGGAATGGTTAAGTATCTTGGAGAAATTCATACCTAATCTATCTACCAAAGCAATGGCTTTGAGAAAACTCCTAGAGAATAAAAATGAATGGTATTGGAGTGCAGAACGGGAGGAATCATGTGAAGGTTTAAAACAACGACTGATACCAGAGCCAATGTTGCAATTCTGTGCACTAGAAAGGCCTATTAAAATTTTAGCAGATGCTTCACAGTCTGGGATAGGTCCAGTGATTTTACAGAAACATGAGGATTGTTGGCAACCAGGGCATATGTCTCCAAATCACTGACTGAGGCAGAAACCAGATATACACAGATCGAAAAGGAGTTTTTAGGAACATTGTTTGCCTGTGAAAGATTCAATCAGTATATTTATGGACAAACAATGAAACTTGAAATGGATCACAAGTCCCTGATAGCATTATTTAGCAAACCGCTAAATGACCATACCTTAAGGATTCAAAGAATGGCGATAAAGCTGCAAAAGTATTATTTGGTTGTGACCTACACAGCCAGTAAATTCATGTTCACTGCAGATACACTTTTCAGAGCAGTGGCTCCCAAGAAACCAGTGAACACTTTAGAGACAGCTGCAAGCCATGCCAACAGGCAGAGCCACTGAGACCTCATCCAGTTCCACAAAAGCATTGACTCATTTACCTGGCAATCAAAAGATTATTTAATAGTCACAGATTTATTCTCTGTATCCAGAAATTTGCACACTGCTCAATACTAGTAGTATGTCAGTGATAACCAGCATGAAAGTAATTTTCTCCAGACATGGAATTCCACATGAAGTCTTTAGTGATAATGGGCCACAGTTTTCCAGTCCAGATTTTAGGCAATTTGCCATAGATTGGGATTTTCATCACAAAACATCAAATTCAAATTATATGCAATCAAATAAACTTGTGGAAAGGTTGATATGGACAGTAAAGAACTTTATGAAAAAGACTTTTGACAGTGGGATATTTTGTATACAGTTTTATAGGTTTACCGAAGTACACCTCTGGACAATGGCTTTCCTCCAGCTAAACTGTTAATGGAAAGAAGGATCAGATCTAATTTACTAGTTACTGATAACCTGCTGAAATCTCATAACAATGCAACCATATACAAGATGAAAGAAAGTCAGAAATGGAAGCAGAAATATTATTTTGACAAAAGTGATCTCCCATCTCTTAACCCATGTGATAGTGTGTCTGAGGAATCACACCTCTAATACTTGGAGCCAAAGAGATACCATTAAAGAATAGCTGCATCTAGGGTCTTATGTAGTCCAGAAATTCCAGGGGGACACATTTTGACATAATCGAAGGGATCTACGAGTAATCCCAGAAAGTTCCATTGACAGCTGAGGTGGGCTCTGGCATTTCACATCTGACTGATCCTTTATAATCAACGCACAAAGGAGAAACTGTCAAGGAACAAGAGAACAACTCAAACTCTAATGAAAGGCTGATACTGAGAAGATCAGAACAGGAGATTAAACATTCTAAAAGTCTCAGAGAGACTTGCTAACCTGTCTAGAGAAGGGGTATTTGAGGAAAGTGAGTGGTAAAGACTCACTTGAGTATGATGTGCTGGTAACCTCTCCTCTCTAGGTAGTTGACACATTGGGATTATGGAAATGTACTGGATGGGTTGAGAATTTAATGTATATATTATTAGATAATTGTTAACTTTTTGTGTATGTGTATACATACACACATACATACATACACACACACACACACACACACACACACACACATATATGAGTTAATTGGTATTCTGTTTTTCATTAGGAGGGAAGATGTAGAGATATGTTTATGAAAGACTGTGATTTGGAGATGCCCCCTCATAAGGGACAGT
Source organism: Trachemys scripta elegans (assembly GCF_013100865.1). Taxonomy (NCBI): domain Eukaryota; kingdom Metazoa; phylum Chordata; order Testudines; family Emydidae; genus Trachemys; species Trachemys scripta. The sequence continues at coordinate 127,269,858 of NC_048299.1, read as the reverse complement.
GTTGTGAGTGTGGAAATTTGGAGAACACTGCTTGGCTGTGTGCAGCAGCTCACTACAGAAGCTCTTCCGTTTGTTTTATTAAAATTGTATTCCTTTCTCATTCACTGGTTTGTTATTTAATGAACCCCAAGATCATTATAATAGTCTTGGGTTCTCTTTCCAACTCAGCAGGGTTCTAAGAGAATGCTGGATCTTCATTCCTTCCTTATCTGTATCTAGTCTCTGCATTACCTGTTCCATGATTAAAAAAAATCTAATCCCTTTATTCTGCATGTGAGAAGCTGAAAATAATTTCACTGTTGGCTTATCCAAGTTGTCGTGTACAACATATACACAAAAGGAAGATATGAGGGCTGAAGGCGCCATGAACTGTGTTCGTGCTAGAACAGGATTCAGGAATAAATATATTAATGTATAACAAACATTCTAATAGCAGGAAAATGGTGGGCTATTATTTTCATGGGTGCACCTACAACTTTTTGTGTTTACCAGTTATTAGTGCAATTTCTTCTGAGTTGTTCCAGGGTATATATGTTTACATTTCCCGTGACCAAGAGTCACCAGCTACGGTTACAGATCATCCAATTTCCTGCCTTTCTTCTCTGTCTCTTCTTTTCCTTTTCCTATAGGTCAGGAATTAATTAACTTAGAAAATAAAGATTTCCAGATATTTTGGTGATGTCTTTGGATAATGTTGGACACTAATGATCTCTGGGAACTCAGGCCTTGGCTACACTTACCCGGTAGTTCGACGGCTGGAAATCGAACTTCTGGGTTCGACTTATCGCGTCTAGTCTGGACGTGATAAGTCGAACCCGGAAGTGCTCGCCGTCGACTGCGGTACTCCAGCTCGCCGAGAGGAGTACCGCGGAGTCGACGGGGGAGCCTGCCTGCCGCGTGTGGACCAAGGTAAGTTCGAACTAATTCGAACTAAGGTACTTCGAACTTCAGCTACGTTATTCACGTAGCTGAAGTTGCGTACCTTAGTTCGAATTAGGGGGGTAGTGTAGACCAAGCCTCAGACAGACATTGCAATGATGACTATATTTATTGGAATTGGAATTGTCATAAGAATGATACTTAGGAAATAATTGTGGATATTTCAAGCATAAAAAAAGATACTGAGAACAGGTAAAAAGCAGTGCAAGTTGGCAGTGGTTCAGCATAAAGCCGTCAAGAGAATACATGAAGACCCATTAAACCAGAAGGAGCTCAAGCTCAACCATGCTAAATCTCAATTAAATAGGATGCTGCATTTGCTTTTGTTTTTTAAAGTGACTTTTACAGGTCTTACCAGATCAGTGAGGTGTTTGAAATGATATGTCTGCGTCTTCTGTATAAATCCTAAATTGCACATGGGGTACAACTTATATTGGTACACAGATTAAAGGGAGATACAGTAACTCCACACTTAACCTTGTAGTTACATTCTTGAAAAATGCAACTTTAAGCGAAACAATGTTAAGCGAATCCAATTTCCCCATAAGAATTAATGTAAATAGGGGGGCTTAGGTTCCAGGGATTTTATTTTTGCCAGACAAAAGACATTATATGCATATATAGTATAAGTTTTAAACAAGTTCTAATTAGAGGATTGTCTGGGGACCTGCTCATGAGCTCCCTGAGCTTCTCCTAAAGCAACCATGTTGATATCAGGTGGGATATTTCCCAGGGAATGCCTTGCTGATAAATGATGACTGGCACTTGGCTGAACCCTCAAGGGTTAACACATTGTTGTTAATGTAGCCTCACACTCAACAAGGCAGCACCGACAGAAGCAGGAGAGAGGAGACACAATAGACACACGGCAGCAGCTGCAAACACTTCCCTGTGGAAACTGAACGTGATGATGAACCTATGCAATCCCACTGGAGTGCACCACTCCCTCTTCTGGACAGCGCATGCCCGGCTGCCCAGGCCGACTTTCCAAAGTGCCAGGTGGTGCTCAACCCCCTAGCTCTGTCCCAGACCTGCCCCCACTACACCGCTTCCCCCAAGGCCCACCTCTGCCAGCCCCCTCTCCCCCCGAGCACACCACATCCTCGCTCCTCCCCCCTCCCTTCCAGACTCCTGAACCCCGTGAAACAGCTGATTGCAGTGGGCGGGGGGAGAGAAGGAAGGGGAGGTGATTATCCGCGGGGCCTGCCAGAGGGTGGAAGGTGCTGGGGAGAGTGGAGGGGAGCTGACAAGGGGACTGCTGGCCCACCCTGGTTAAAAGCCCCCACCTGCCAGCTCCGACAGGCTGCTTTTCCAGAGAATCCCGCACATAGTGGACAACTTTTAACAAGTGTGTTGTTTAATAGATCAGCAATGCAACAATGAAACAACATTAACCAGGATGATTTTAAGTGAGGAGTTACTGTATATTGATGGGAGCCCATTGTTAAAATATCGGCAGCACACCTTTATCTCATATTGTGGCCCAATCAGCACACAGCTGTCTCCCATGTGACATCATAAGGGCCATTCAGGTAGTATATAGATATAGTGTGGATGCGGCCCATGTAACACATAGAGAGCTACATATGTGGCCCACAATGGTAAATAGGTTGAGAACCACTGCTCTAGTCCATCAGATATACATCAGAATAGGATATTGATTGTATTGTGATTACCTTGTCAACAAAACGTACATATTGTAGAAGGTACATGATGGAATTACCTAACAAATAATCCATCAATGATTTAATATAATTGCTCATTTTCTTCCCCGTTAACAGCTCTGTCCTACAGACAGTTTAGTCAAAGGCCAAACAGAGCTCCCTTTGACTTCAGTGGGAGAAGGACAGAGCCCTAGTTTTTTCTTGACAATAATAATAATAAAAATTCCTACTGCAGATGATGCTGGGAAATAAAAGATTAAGAATATTTTAACACTATCCATGATTGCTCAATCTCCAATTATAAAACAGGTATGTTACTAGCTGGCACTTTATGAAACTATTATTGCTTTACTAGGTTCCTTTATAACTCACTACATGTGATCAGCTTTAACAACTTCTCTAGCAAAAGCAACATAATAATTTCAGTCACCTTTTTGGGGCATGTGGCTGAAAATTCTTGCTTCCAGTCACTGGGTTAGAGAGTTTCTTTTTCTCAAAAGTGCTTTAAAGTGTGAAATACACATTTCTTCTTTCAGAGCTTTCCATATCTGTAGCATGTTTATATTTTTGCTGTTGTTTAAGGAGTATAGAAGTATAAATAAAACCAAAAATTTAGACCATCCAATAAAAGAGAAAAAAAGTAAGATACACTTCATGTTGATAAACTTTTTGTATTTACTTTAAGAACTTTTCAGGATGCATGCCTCCATGCAAAAAATAAAAAATAAAAGTTTGAAGATATGACCTTAAGGACTGCTGAATCCTTGTTTCTTCTGTATAAACTGAATGAGACCAGTTGCTTATACCTGCTCTCTAGTAAACAATGCTATATGTGCGAAGTTGAGATTCTCCTGGTAAAAATACATCATAAACTCTATTTCCTTCTAGACTTCACTATACATTTTTCCATATCATTTTGCTGTGGGCTTGTCAGCAAAAAGATTATAATAGCTTCATTTTTTCTGCAAGGTTTCACATCATTAACCTTTCAGTGTCATTTTTATTATATGAGGGAAGTGAATGTCCTAAAATTTGAAGGTGAAATCATATTGTTTCTTGTGCTTAGAAAATGCATCACCAAAATATACTTTTATATAAAGTAACGCATCTCCTTTAATCTTAAGGGGTTTTTAGTATTTTACTTCTTGGGAAAAATGTTTTTTTTCAATGATGTATGTCTCAGTCAGAAAGCAGAATAAATGGACTGTCTGCTTTTATGTATCAGAATTTTGAACCTCTGACATGATTTTTTTTTTTTTTTTAAGTCACAGCACATTAGAGGGAATGAAGTGCTGGTTATGGGCAGCAGCATAAAGAACTGCAGAGGTTTTGTGCATGAAAAAAAAAGCAGTAAATGTTTTTAATATTTCAAACACATCTGTGGTGTACTGCATGTTTTCTTAGGCCCTGTTATCACTTCTAGAAATTGGAGAGCTTTTATTTCCTAAAATATTTAAAAACACTGTCACGTCCTGGATATATAATTTGACCTGACTTTAGATATTATGGGTGAGGAATGTATTTAGAGTTCTCAAAATATTAAGAGATCCAATGATATCTTGTGGATTGTTTTTAAAATTAAAATAATTAACTTCCCTTTTTTCTAGGTCTTACGAAAATGTTTTGGGACCTACACCAACAGCATTTAACTAAAAACAGAATTCCCAAATCTGTGTTCATTTCTGCTGTCAACCTTGATAATAATGGTGTACAGAACAGAAAACAAAAGTGAACTGTGTGGGCTTAATTTTCATTAAAAACAGAGGAAGAACAATCTGTTTGAGTGAGAGAAGGAACAAATAGGAAATGGTATTAAAACTTGTTAGAAAAAGATTATAAAAATGTAGGGTGAAATCTTGGCCTTATTGAAGTCAATATGGGTGTTGTTGCCATTGACTTCACTGGGGCCAGGATTTCACCCATATTGTTAGAAGATAGGGCTGTCGATTAATCGCAGCTAACTCACGTGATGAACTAAAAATAATTAATCGTGACTTAAAAGAATTTAGCGTGATTAATCGCACTGTTAAACAATACAATACCAATTGATATTTATTAACTATTTTGGATGGTTTTTCACATTTTCAAATGTATTGATTTCTTTATACAACACAGAATACAAAGTGCACAATGCTCACTTTTTATTATTATTTTTATTACAAATAATTGCACTGTAAAAATGATAAAAGAAAAGGTATTTTTCAAGTCTCCTCCTGCAAGTACTGTAGTGCAATCTTTTTATCGTGAAAGTGTAACTTACAAATGTAGATTTTATTTTGTTATATAACAGCACTCAAAAACAAAACAATGTAAAACTTCAGAGCCTTCAAGTCCACTCAGTCCTACTTTTTGTTCAGCCAATTGCTATCAGAAACAAGTTTGTTTACATTTACGGGAAATACTGCTGCCTGCTTCTTATTTACAATGTCACCTGAAAGTGAGAACAGGCTTCAACGTGGCACTTTTGTAGTCAGCCTTGCAAGGTATTTACATGCCAGATATGCTAAATATTTGTATGGCCCTTCATACTTTGGCCACCATTCCAAAGGACATGCTTCCATGCTGATGATGATTGTTAAAAAAATAATTTGTTAATTAAATTTGTGACTGAACTTCCTGGGGGAGTATTATTCTGTTTTACCCGTGTTCTGCCATATATTTCATGTTATAGCAGTCTCAGATGATGACCCAGCAAATGTTCATTTTAAGAACACTCTCACTGCAGATTTGACAAAACGCAAAAAAGGTACCAATGTGAGATTTCTAAAAATAGCTACAGCACTCGACCCAAGGTCCAAAATCTGAGAAGTATGAAGGGTGGAGCATGCTTTCAGAAGTCTTAAAAGAGCAACACTCAGATGCGGAAACTACATAACCCAAACATCAAAACAGAAAATCAGCCTTCTGCTGATGTCATCTGACACAGATGATGAAAATGAACATGCATCAGTCTACTCTGCTTTGAATCGTTATCAAGCAGAATCTGTCATCAGGGTGGTTGAAGCATGAAGGGACATATGAATCTTTAGTGCATCTGGCACATAAATATCTTGTTACACCAGCTAAAACCGTGCCATGTGAATGCCTGTTCTCACTTTCAGGTGACATTCTGAACAAGAAGCGGGCAGCATTCTCTCCTGCAAATTGCAACCAAAGTTGTTTGTTTGAGCGATTGGCTGAAGTGGGACTAAGTGGACTTGTAGGCTCTAAAGCTTTACATGTTTTATTTTTGAATGCAGTTATTTTTTGTACATAATTCTACATTTGTAAGTTCAACTTTTATGATAAAGAGGTGCACTACAGTACCTGTATTATATGAATTGAAAAATACTATTTCTTTTGTTTTTTACAGTGCAAATATTTGTAATAAAAATAAATATAAAGTGAGCACTGTACACGTATTCTGTTTTGTAATTGAAATCAATATATTTGAAAATTTAGAAAACATCCAAAAATATTTAAATAAATGGTATTCTATTATTGTTCAACAGCATGTGATTAATCGTGATTAATTTTTTTAATTGTGTGATTGATTATTTTTTTAATCGCTTGACAGCCCTATAGAATACTAGACAGAAAACTATACAGCATTTTTGCTGGTGTATTGTTTAAAGGATAATTCCTCCAGAACTTCAGTCCAGACATTCTGAAGGTGCCATTGGACAATCACTGTCCATAGCCACATTATCATAAAGTTTGAATTCTTGTCTCTAATGCCACTATGTCTGGGGTTCTGCTTTGAAATTCAGAATATGTGGCAGATCTTCCCCTTTCATGATATAGAGATGAAAGCCAAAGGCAAGCCTTCCTTTGAAAAGTATTTTTTAAATGATTCATTTCTAAAATTTCCCGCTAGTATGAAATGCTTCAGGTATTTCTTTTCCCTTGAGTATCTTCATTTTACGGTCCTGAACATTAGAATGATATTGCTCACTAGCTGCACATTCTGTATATAGATGGTAAGCAATGTACCTTGACAGGAAAATGATGAGAGAAAAAAGAGGAGTCAGGACTGAACCCTATATATAGAAATATAGGGTGAAATAAATAAATATATACACACACCATTTTATATATATATATACACATATATACACCTCTACCTCGATATAACGCTGTCCTTCGGAGCCAAAAAATCTTACCGCATTATAGGTGAAACCGCGTTATATTGATCTTGCTTTGATCGACCAGAGTGCGCAGCCCCCCCCCCCCCCCCCCGGAGCACTGCTTTACCGCGTTATATCGAATTCATGTTATATCGGGTCGTGTGATATCGGGGTAGAGGTGTGTATATATATATACACACACACACCATAATTTAGGTGTCCTGGAATAAAAAGCTTACAGAACAATACAGTAGGCTGAAACAGAAGAACAGAGAAGATTAACTGACATTTTCTACTAATGGTCTTTCATGGACGGCAGGCGATGAGGTAATGCCAGCTCATTCTAAAATAAGAAGGGTATGAGAGGAAGAAAAGGTTTGTACACAGATATGGCAGAGGAAAAGAGCTGTTTAGAAAAGATCATTGAGAAGATACAGGGAGCATCAGACTAATGGGCCAGAAATAAGGAAAGTATATAACACCCCCTCCAAATATTTGAGGGTAAATGTTAGTGAGTAGGGAGAGAGTGTTACAGTGCGCTGTGGAAAAGGGGTCCTCCTGAAGGAAAGGAATCTCAATTAAAACCATGCAGTTTTCTGGGACCTGGAATGGAAAGTTACCAGTTGTTACAGAATAAAGATTGTTATTGAGGAGCACAGTTCTGCCTGAAAGCGTGTCACAGACTAGAGCTGGAAGGCCAAAATATGAGTTCAGTTACACTGGTATGAATCCATGGTAACCTCAGGGAAGTCTGTGTAGCTGGGATCAGAATCTGTCCCCACAGTTTTTGGATTAACTAGAAAAGCCATTTGTGTGGAGTTGCATTCTGGATTTCAAAGAATTGGCTAGTTTTTCATAAGGTTACATAGTTGAAGACAGGCTAGAAGGAAAACTTGAGTGAATGGTGCAGATGTAAAATGGCACTATAGGAAGGATAAAATGACAATGTGAATTATGTGCAGAGGTTTTATTTTATTTTTGTCTGTTATTTTATGACCAATTTATATTATGTAAGCGACATTTTCCACTGTACAAATTTGTTATACATTTTATGTTGTACATAAATCTTCTGATAAGTTGGCCAAATAGAGATAAGCATGTACATGCACAGCTTCGCCCTCCTACCAGAAGCTATCAGACTTAGTTTTTTAAAACCCTGATCTGAGATTTTCAGAGCCACCTAAAATGTATGGCTGCCTAGCCAAATAACTCAGGTATCTTTGAAAATCTCAGCTCTGGTTTTGAGAATCTGGAAGCCTTTTTGCCCACCAGAATGTACTTTTTTTATTATTGGTCCAGTTTTGCTCCTGAACAGCTTGATGATGTCCAAGATTAAAGGGGGATATTTTCAGAGTCAAAAAATTATGTTTGGCACTCAACTCCCATTGACTTTCAAAGAAATAATTGATTTTATTTTTTAAAGGACATACCATTTAAAGAGTGTGCTATGAGAATTTTTTAAATTTATTTAATCAATTTTTTTAAAGTTGACAGTTTACCTATAATACTCGCACTCTCTGTCTGTCTGTTAGTCCATTTTACCAGTAATGATTGTGTTACATAATTGGTTTGCCTAATAGCACAGAGTAAAAAACCCAACAACATTGTATCTGGCAATCAGAAAGTATTAGAACTATATGTGTTAGACTATAAATAGTTGCACGACTGACTACATGGGATGAAATTTTGTAGATTATGCATATGGGCCTTGATTCTTCTCTCACTTGTGAGTGTAAATTGGGAATAACTCCACAGAAGTCATTGGAGTTATGGGTTAAAGCCACATAAGTGATCATAAAATTAGGCCCACCGAGGTCACATGAGCCCAGGAATTAGTTTCCTTAAATATGAGATTGTTTATTTTAAAATACATGTGAATTTATCAATATAAGTACTTATACCTTAAGCCCACTTATATATTTCTTGTAGTTTTCATTAGAGGAATGACAATAGCCCACCAATACTTTTAATAATTTACAAACTTTAGAGAGAAAAGTAATATATTTGAAATGTAATGCATAATACTAAAGAGGGGAAAGATTGGGGTAGTGGTGTATTTCATTAATTAAAATGTGAGGGAATGGCTATCATATTTACTGATGATCTCCTCAGCCATGAGTTATTAATCTCTTAATTTTACAAGAATGGATACATTTATATTTTCAGTATGATAAATATATTACCCCTACAGTTATGTCTATTCTCTTATATACTAAAAATCAGTACATCTCAAACTAATCAATTATTGTGGTTGTTTACAAAATGAAATAGCACAAAAGAAGACTTAAAAAGTAATGGCAAATTATTTTTTGTTTTATTCTTTCCCTTTCATTTTAAGTTTTTCCTAAGAAAACTAAACACATTTATGTTCACTTGAATCTTGGATTTTTTCATTAACTAGAGAACAGTTGAACAAAATCCATACAACAGAAAAGATTCTAGTGATTCTTTGGTGACTCGGGAGAGAGGAGCACTAAGGCCCTGGCACCGGAAAACACTGAAGATGTTTAAAGTTAAGCATGTCTTTAATTGCTTTTCTGACTAGGACTACTTGGCTGATTTGGGGTCTGAGTTTGTAATAATGCAGAATAAAAAGAGTTGAAAACATTTTTGAAAACTCATCACTGGTAGGGAGCTTGAGGTTGACAAAGGTCCATGACTGTATTTAGAGTCCTCGGTTGAAAAGGGCGGGGTGGGAGGGGAACCATCTGTCAGCCATGTCTGACTCTCTCAGACAACTTTGGATACACTGAGAGGATGAAGGATTTTCAGTTGATTTATTAGGATAGCTGAGTGCTGGTGTGTGAGGAGCGAGGGGTTCACCCAATCTCTGGGATCATAGGGTGAGAGAATGTGGCAGAGGAGAGAGGTATGGGACCTGAGAATTTTTAAGGGAAAAAGAAAGAGGAAAGATGCTTGTTGCTGAATCGCTGCACTCCTCCCGAGGAACATCCACTACAGTAAGATCTCTCGGCATGGCTGTTAGTTTTAAATTTATCCATCATTATTCTCTGTAACAGAGGCCTTTCAATAGCATGAACAATATTTAGTTTTAGGAATGTGTTTACTGTATAATCATATTTTCTTGCACATTATCTCTGCTGTGTGATTTCCTTGCCTTGTAAATGATGGTGACTGTTGAAACTACAATACCCTTCATCACATTTCAGCATGCATTCTGTGAGGGACAAATTTAACTGTTGGAAATTCACTGTTGGTTTTTTGGGTGCAAATCCATTGATTTCACTGGAGTTGTGCCCACCTACAACAGTGGTGGGCTTGGAGTGGAGTGTCTCTGAAACAAGGCAGGTGAAATTGACATAAACCCATTGAAGGCAGTGGAGTCAGTACCCTTTAGAAAATAAATCCATTGAATAAGGGGCAGTTTTGTCCTCATTGTTGGCTTGATCCTGCATCATTGTGAGGCAAACCTGAAGGTTTAGGCTACGTCTTCACAGCAAAAAAGATGTGCTTTCACATCTAGATAGCTATGTTGAAATAAACTGCTAGTGGAGATAAAGTACAGATAATTTTTACCTCAGTGTAGCTATTTGAGATCAACCACAGCTGAGGAGTATAGAGTTTATTTCAACTAGCTACATCAAGTAAAAACTATAGAGCTTTGTCTCCACTAGATTTTACATTGAGAATGGTATTTCAATATAAAAACAAAAAACAAACAAAAACACTTCTCTTTTCAGTGAGGACATAGCCTTAGGTTTAAATTGTGCCCTTAATATATTTTTCATGCCAGCCAGAGTAGTGCGGTGCATATAATTATAGTGGCCAAGGAGAGATGGCTTTTGAGCAGGAAGGTGCATGGTGTGCTCAGTCCCCTGCATGTGTGGTAAGACCAGTAGTTGTGCAGGGGAACATTGCTGGGCATGCCCTATTTCGGTATGTCTACATTTCAGTTAGACACCCATGGGTGGCCTGTGCCAGCTGACTTGGGCTCCAGGGGCTCAGGCTAAGGGGCTATTTAACTGTGGTGTGCACATTCAGGCTTGGGCTGGAGCCAGAGCTCTGGGACCCTCCCACCTCACAGGTCCTAGAGCTTAGGCCCGAATGTCTATACTGGAACTAATCAGCTGCTTAGCCCGAGCCCCTTAGCCTAGTCAACTGGCATGGCCCAGCTGTGGGTGTCTAATTGCAGTGTAGACATGCCTTATGTGCTCAAGGAGTAAAAACAGCAGCAGACTGCATGGGCCCTGCCTGGGTACATTAAGAAACTCTCTGTGACCCTGTTTAGGGTTGCCAACTTTCTAATCTCACAAAACCAAACACCCCTGCCCTGCCCCTTCTCCTTGGCCCCACCCCCACTCACTCCATCCCCCTCCCTCCATTACTTGCTCTTCCCCACCCTCACTCACTTTCAACAATCTGGGGTAGGGGTTGGGGCCTGGGAGGGGGATGAGGGCACTGGCTGAGGGTGTGGGCTCTGGAATGGGGCCAGGGATGAGGGATGCAAGAGAGGGCTGGGGCAGGAGGGTGGGGTGCAGAGGGTATGGACTCTGGGCTGGGGGTGCAGGCTCTGGGGTGGGGCCAGGGATGAGGGGGTTTGGGTACGGGAGGGGGCTCCTGACTGGGGCCGAGGAGTTTGGAGGGTGGGAGGGGTTGCGGCTCCAGCTGGGGTAGTAGGCTGTGGGGTGGAGCTTTCGATGAAGTGTTTGGGGTGCAGAAGGGGCCTGGGGCAGGGGGTTGGTGTGTTGGGGGCTCCAGGCTCCGGGAGGGAGTTTGGGTGCAGGAGGGGATTCTGGGATGGGGCAGGGGATTGGGGTGCGGGAGAGGTTTGGGGACCCGGTGGAGCTTAACGTGGCTCCAAGGAAGTGGCTGCCAGCTCCCTGCAGTCCCTAGACATATGGGCGGCCAGGGAGTTTCCTGGCCAAAGGGAACTGCGGAGCTGGCACTAGGGTGGGGGCAGCATATGGAGCATCCCTGGTCGCCCATGCGTCTACGTGGTGCAGCGGCCTGGCAGCCGCTTCTGCATAGAGCTAAGGCAGGCCGGGAGTCTGCCTCAGTCCCAGGTCCCCTCTGCGCTGCCAACCGGACTTCTATTGGCCCGGCACCACCAGGGTCCCTTTTTGACCAGGCGTTCCAGTCAAAAACCAGATGCCTGGCAACCCTAACCCTGTTCCCCCTTTCCCACCATGCAAGACTGCAAGAGGAACATTTTGATTTACATTCCAATTTTAGGTGTCTGATTAATGGATATTGTAAACGTATTGCTTTTCAGTACAACATACAACTAAGCTGGAGTAAAGGATCCTACTTGTTTTTCCAGGCTGAAAGTAAAAGTGCTGTAGTCCCAGCTAGGTGAAGAAAAGTGTTACTTAGAAAAATGAGGGGAATATATCATGACAAGACGAAAAAAATAATTATGTTTCCAGAAAGTTAGACTGTTTCTTTCATCTCCCTGATTTTATTCTTGAAATTTTAATTCAAAGTTTTCATACACAGAAAAGCCATTTTTTCTCTTCCACATATGTCTGTAGATGAGCAGAGCAGGAGTAAACCTAAAAGTGTTTTGAACTAGAAAAATGTTACAAAACAACTTGGGGAATGGGATTTTTAATAGCTTTTATAATGGTTCCATAATGTGAATGACTCCTAGCATATTTCCCTCCTTTTGTAAGCAGTTTTTATAATTCTAAATGCTCATATTTTACTGGAAATTGTTCCTTTTTGCTAGTAAAATTCCAGTCTGTGCACAGCTGCTGTACCTTAGGGCAAACAACTAATTGTTGGAGATTACAGTTGTTAGAGATTTATTCTTTGTATTAGAGTCAGATTTCTGTTGTTACTTTAAACATTTGATTCAGAAATAGTTCTTTATTCCCCAAATGTCCAAAGTTATTGTTGATCCCTGTCATATGCATGTGTTTAGTTAGTATTTGTATACAGTATTTAAATTTAAATGCAAAAAAATCCTTTGCTAATGAAATGTTCCAGTTCTGTTAAAATCAGAAGTCAGGAAATGTCACATTTATGGGTCAAATAGCAACACATTCACCCACATTACACATACTGCATATTGTATAGTACGTGTCAATGAAAATCAAAAGGAGGAAATAAGAATCTGTTCAACCAATTCTGATTTGTAGCCAAGGCCACTATTTTAATTATTTAAGCCTGTTAACTAACTGGATGGTTAACATAGAAGCCCAATCACTACAGTTTCTAGATGTCTGAGAATCAGAGTGAACCCCTTTCACATCAGCTAAGCAAATAATTTCTTTTAAAAGGACAGTAAGCCACCATCTCTAAGGGTATGTCTACACTACGGGATTAATCCGAATTTATATAATTCGAATTTTGGAAACAGATTGTATAAAGTCGAATGTATGCGGCCACACTAAGCACATTAATTCGGCGATGTGCATCCATGTACCGGGGCTAGCGTCGATTTCCAGAGCGTTGCACTGTGGGTAGCTATCCCATAGTTCCCGCAGTCTCCCCTGCCCATTGGAATTCTGGGTTGAGATCCCAGTGCCTGATGGGGCAAAAAACATTGTCACAGGTGGTTCTGGGTAAAGCCTCACCCCTCCTTCCATGAAAACAACGGCAGATAACCATTTCGCGCCTTTTTTCCTGGGTGAACACTGCAGACTCCATACCACGGCAAGCATGGAGCTCGCTCAGCTCAAGACAGCAGTCATGAACATTGTAAACACCTTGTGCATTCTCGTGCAGTTTATGCTGAGCCAGGACCAGAAAAACGAGGCAAGGAGGCAGCGGCGATGGCAGCGCAGCGACAAGCGTGATGAGGACATGGACACAGAATTCTCTCAAACCGCGGGCCCCGGTGCTTTGGAGATCATGTTGTTAATAGGATAGGTTCTACCCCTGGAACGCTGATTCTGGGCCCGGGAAACAAGCACAGACTGGTGGGACCGCATAGTGTTGCAGGTGTGGGATGATTCCCAGTGGCTGCGAAACTTTCGCATGCGTAAGGGCACTTTCATGGAACTTTGTGACTTGCTGTCCCCTGCCCTGAAATGCCAGAATACCAAGATGAGAGCAGCCCTCACAGTTGAGAAGCGAGTGGCAATAGCCCTGTGGAAGCTTGCAACGCCAGACAGCTACCGGTCAATCGGGAATCAATTTGGAGTGGGCAAATCTACTGTGGGGGCTGCTGTGATGCAAGTAGCCAAAGCAATCACTGAGATGCTGCTACAAAAGGTAGTGACTCTGGGAAATGTGCAGGTTATAGTGGATGGCTTTGCTGCAATGGGATTCCCTAACTGTGGTGGGGCGATAGATGGAACCCATATCCCTATCTTGGCACCGGAGCACCAGGGTACCCAGTACATAAACTGCAAGGGGTACTTTTCAATGGTGCTGCAAGCACTTGTGGATCACAAGGGATGTTTCACCAACATCAACGTGGGCTGGCCGGGAAGGGTTCATGATGCTCGCGTCTTCAGGAACACTACTCTGTTTAAACGGCTGCAGCAAGGGACTTACTTCCCGGACCAGAAAATAACCGTTGGGGATGTTGAAATGCCAATAGTTATTCTTGGGGACCCAGCCTACCCCTTAATGCCATGGCTCATGAAGCCATACACAGGCAGCCTGGACAGGAGTCAGGAGCTGTTCAACTACAGGCTGAGCAAGTGCAGAATGGTGGTAGAATGTGCATTAGCCATTTAAAAGGTCACTGGCGATCGTTACTGACTCGCTCAGACCTCAGCCAAACCAATATCCCCATTGTTATTTCTGCTTGCTGTGTGCTCCACAGTCTCTGTGAAAGTAAGGGGGGGACCTTTATGGTGGGGTGGGAGGCTGAGGCAAATTGCCTGGCTGCTGATTACGCGCAGCCAGACACCAGGGCGATTAGAAGAGCACACCAGGAAGCGCTCTGCATCAGAGAAGCTTTGAAAACCAGTTTCATGACTGGCCAGGCTATAGTGTGAAATTTCTCTTTGTTTCTCCTTCATGAAAACCCGCCCCCTTTATTGACTCATTCTCTGTAAGGAACCCACCCTCCCCCTTCCCGCAACTTGCTTTCAAAGGAAATAAAGTCACTATCATTTAAAAATCATATATTCTTTATTAATTGATTATAAAAAGAGGGAGAGAACCTGGGTGGGGTTTGGGAGGAGGATCGGCGGGAAGGAAAAGGCCACTAAAAAAAGGTTAAAAAAATGACAGCCTTTTGCTTGGACTGTCCACTGGGGTGGAATGGGAAGGTGTACGGAGCCTGCCCCCCTGCGTTCTTACACATCTGGGTGAGGAGGCTATGGAACATGGGGAGGGAGGTTATGCAGGGGCTGTAGCGGCACTCTGTTATCCTGCTGCCGTTCCTGAAGCTCCACCAGACGCCGGAGCATGTCTGTTTGCTCATGCAGCAGCCCCAGCGTTGCATCCTGCCTCCTCTGATCTTCCTGCCCCACCTCTCATCTTGAGCATCTCTCCTCTCCTCACGTTGGTCCCTTCTATCCTCACGTTGGTCCCTCCTGTCCTCACGTTCACTGGCTTCTTTCCTATACTTTGAAACCGTGTCCTTCCACTCATTCAGATGAGCTCTTTCACTGTGGGTGGATTCCATGATTTCTGTGAACATCTCATCTTGCGTCTTCTTTTTCCGACGCCTTATCTGAGATAGCCTTCGGGACGGAGGAGGGAGGCTTGAAAAACATGCAGCTGCTGGAGGGAGGGAAAAAAGGAGAGAATTTTTTAAAAAGATAAATTTTGCAGAACAATGCTTATACTCTTTCACGGTGACCAACACTATTCACATTACATAGCACA
The DNA here is from genome assembly GCF_013100865.1 of Trachemys scripta elegans. Classification (NCBI taxonomy): domain Eukaryota; kingdom Metazoa; phylum Chordata; order Testudines; family Emydidae; genus Trachemys; species Trachemys scripta. Next base: position 127,254,398 of record NC_048299.1, on the reverse strand, counting down.
TGTGATTTCTGTGCAAGGTCGCATTTTGCCTCTTAATATTGAGCGCCTGTGGCTTTGCTTCTAGAGATCTCAGACGCAGGTCCGGGCAACAGAATTCGGCTTGCATGCGGCCATGGTAAGCCATTGTCTTTCGGCTTCTGCGCCCTCCTTTCCCACATACCAAGCAAAGCCCGTTGAGTGCTGCGGTTTTCCTGTTGACCTTCAGCAGCAGAAAACAAACTACCCCCCCCTGCCTCCAATTCTCTGGATGATCGCTTTATCCCTCCCCCACCGCGTGGCTGGTATCAGGGACGATCCCTGCAGGAACCAAACTAACACCCCCCACCCCGCCATGAATTCTCTGGGATGATCGCTTTACCCCTCCCCGCACCGTGTGGCTGGTATCAGGGAAGATCCCTGCTACCCAAACGCGAAAAGCTCTGGGCCAATTTCCCCCCCTCCCCCACGCTTGGCTAACTGCTGGGAAGGATTTCTTTTCAGCCACAGGCAAACAGCCCAGTAGGAATGGCCACCTCTGTCCCCGTACTTAAATTCCCATATTTCAACCAGGTTACCAGGAGAGATATCACTCTCCTAAGGATTACACAGAGAGATAAAGAATGGATGTTGCTTGAATGCCAGCAAACACCGGGACCATACGCTGCCAGGCTTTGTCATGCAATGATACCAGATTACTTGCTGCAAGCATGGCATGGTCAAGTGTCCTACCATGGAGGACGGAATAAGGCTGCACTGCCCAGAAACCTTGTGGCAAGGCTTTTGCAGTACCTCCAGGAGAGCTTCATGGAGATGTCCCTGGAGGATTTCCGCTCCATCCCCAGACACGTTAACAGACTTTTCCAGTAGCTGTACTGGCCGCGAATGCATCCCAAGTCCTCAGGCCAAAGTAATCATTAAAAACCGCTTGCTTTTAAAACAAGTTTTATATTTTAAAAGGTAAACTCACCTGAGGTCCCTTCCATGGGGTCATGGTCTTGGATACTGGCTTGGGAGGGTTGGGAAGGTACTTAAGTCAGGCTGAGAAAAAGATCCTGGCTGTTGGGGAGAATGGAGTGCTGGGTACTCTCTGCAAGCTTGTCCTCCTCCTCCTCTTCCCCGTCCGCAGAATTCTCAGGTGTAGCTGATGAGATTATCCCCGGCTTGGAATCCACGGTCAGAGGTGGGGTAGTGGTGGCGGCCTTCCCCTAGAACTGCATGCAGCTCGGTGTAGAAACGGCATATCCGCGGCTCTGACCCGGAGCGACCGTTTGCCTCCTTTGCTTTTTGATAGGCTTGTCTGAGCTCCTTGACTTTCATGCGGCACTGATCTGAGTCCCTATTGTGGCATCTCTCCATCATGCCCTTGGAGATTTTTTCAAAAGTTTTGGCATTTCATCTTTTCGAACGAAGTTCTGCTAGCATTGAATCCTCTACCCATATAGCGATCAGATCCAGTACCTCCCGTACGGTCCTTTTTCAATTATCGGCCTGCATGGTTACCTGTTCTGATGAGCTCTCTGTGGTCACCTGTGCTCTCCATGCTGGGCAAACAGGAAATAAAATTCAAATGTTCGTGGGGCTTTTCCTGTCTACCTGGCCAGTGCATCCGAGTTCAGATTGCTGTCCAGAGTGGTCACAATGGTGCACTGTGGGATAGCTCCTGGAGACCAATACCATCGAATTGTGGCCACACTAACCCTAATTCGAAATGACAATATCGATTTTGGCGCTACTCCGCTCGTCGGGGTGGAGTACAGAAATTGATTTTAAGAGCCCTTTATTTCGAAATAAATGGCTTCGTTGTGTGGACGGGTGCAGGGTTAATTCGATTTAACGCTGCTGAATCCGAATTAAAGTCATAGTGTAGACCAGGCCTAAGAGCTACACATAAGGTTAGTCTGGCTCACAAATCAGGTAATCAAACATCAACATTTGTGCTGAAACTGGTCAATGGTACAAAACAGCAAGTGCAAAATTTAAAACAGGGTTTAGGCTGCTCTGAAAATGTGGCGGTTAGGATTTAAAAAAGCATTATAATTTTAGCATTCAGTATGATTTAGCACTCAGTATGTGGCTTGTAGATTTTTATATTTCATTTACATTTAGTTAACAATAACTCTGCAGGAAAAATAAATCTGCAGTACACCCTGTAGTGTATGCTTTTTGAGGTTTGTGCAAAGAAGTGTGGATATCACCTGGCATACTTGTCTAATCTCAGAATAAAGCAAGGGCTTCCTTCCCTTTGGTTGTTAAACTCCATACTTTAATCAGTTATTGTGTATACAAAGCTGCAGAAGCTTGAGAACAGAAAGGATTCTTTTCATTTTAATTAACTTGGCAATAAACGAAGAGGATTGTTAGTGAAGAGCCTCCAAGACTAGAAAACCAATCAGGTCAAATTATGGTAGGGACATAGGTTTTTGGAATCAGATTATATGAATCTGTTCAACATCAGTTTGTACTCCATTGCTTTATTCTTTAAAAAGAAAACTTTTAATTTCCCGGTCCAGAGTCCTAAATATTATTACACATAATACAGAGTGGCTCTTGGTGTTTTTTTCTGTACCCCAAGACATTTTGTAGTGTATCAGTCAAAGATGTCTGCTTAATCAGTCTTTGAAAGCTGTAAAGATACAGTAGCCTAATTAATAGTTTCATTTAGAATGTGGATAATTGAGATATCAGTGAGCTAATTCTCTGTCTTGTAAAGTGCATTGCTCATTGTTACTAATATAGTGAAAGCTACACAGATATTTGTTTTACCAAACATTCTGGGGAAGAGCATCCTTATGTTACTCTAAAATGTTAAAAGCTTCTATTTGCCCTTCTATCTGTGTGTGCGTGTGTGTACGCAATTTGCATATGCACACATACATGCTGGCCATGCTGCTTTATGACAACATTTAATAGATATGTAGGGAGGTCAAAAATAACTAAATCAAATGACATGCAACATACAAAACCGCAATAAAGAAACGCTGACTATAAAAGAGAGAGAGGAAATACCTAAATGTTTAAAAAGTAGAAATCCAGTAATGTCATTATAATAAAGACAACATGAAAACTGAAGATATACAATATGTAAAGTAGATATGATTGAAAATTCCAACCATGATGTTTACATTTCTTAAATAAGCCTAAATTAACTGCCCTGTCCCTATTGTCTTTCAATAAGGGTTGGGTGCCTAGTTCCTGTAGGCTCCTTTCAAAATCACAGCCTAACATATAAATAGGAATTGTTTTCCAAGAAAGGATGAAAATGGAACCTCCTGTCCAAGGGAGCACCCTCTCTAGTGAGAAATGCAATGATAAATACTAGTACAGGTATGAAATTAATTATTTATTAGGATATTAAGGATCACATACAGTACATATGTTATGGCAGAGGAAGTTGAAATAAAACATACAATACAAATTTCCATTGCTAGGAAAAATATTGGACTTTATCTGATCTTGAGAGAAAAAGTCATTTGTATGTATGTGCTGAATGTGGGGCTTTGTATCTTTGGACAGAGACAAATCTTATTGATAGTGATATACTGAACTGCCTGAAAACATCATAGCCAAAGATGCTTTCCTGAATATTGCTAGATATTTTTTAAAGATACAAATATGTGAAGTGACAATGGCATTCATTGAAGTGTGTGTGTGTGTGTGTGTGTGTCCAGCTTCTGGTAATAATTCTCATTATGAAGAAAAATACTGTTTTATATAGTATATCCTGTCACTAGTATGGATTCATTCCCACTTACTGTAACTAAAGTTAGTACAGAAAACATCACTAAAAGTGAGAATTGTAAATGACTTCTGACATTGTATTGGAATGATACTATAATGTAGAATAGAATTAAATGTTAGAGTACTCATATGGAAGAAGTGCTGCACAAAGTGATTTTCCTCAGTCTTTGTAGTTGTTTTTTTTTTTTATGGAGGTTAATGTACATGGGTTTTGTCTAAAGAAAATGTTGAATTAGTTATTCTTGTTCTTTTGAAATAACTTCCCTAAAGGGCTCTTCAGTACAGTGTATGAGACAGACACACACAGGAAGAAAAAGTTTTGCTGACTTATACCCATGTAAGCCTTTCTGTGGTGTTGCATATTGTGCAGATCAGCACTGTGCCCCTAAACAATCAGTCCAAAGATTTACACTGTGTTAATCAAGTTGAGACATCTGTTTTTGAAAAGGAATAGATAAAATGCACCATGGTAAGAGGATGTAAGGAATTCGCATCTAAAAAGTGCATTGTAATTGTAGAGTTAGGAACCTGGCGATGGTGTACAATGCAAAAACTTAGGCAAGCACAATTATATGAACTTGGTGTTTCTGTTAAATTATGGGAAATAGATCTAAGTGACTAAATGCATGCTGAACATATATATTCTTTGAAAGCCTGCCCTATCTGTATGACCCTCATCATTTAATCTTCTTAGCACTTAAATGATTTATCTTCATGATGCCCCTGTGAGGTAGGAAAGTATTATTATTATTATTGTCATTTGACAGACAGGGAATGAAAGCTATGAGGGATTAAACTCATAAGGTAGTGACAATTTGCACCTCAGCAAATATCCACCTTTTTGTGATATTTAGCTTTCTGTAAGTTTTATATATTAACACATTTGTTTTGAATATTAACACATTTGTTTTGATTAAGAGCGTCTGTCCAAGTTCTATGCACTCATAAAAATGTTTAGCAAATACAGCCAAAGTATAGATAACCTTAACCTCCGCAAACATAATCCATTACTGGCAAATTAGCCAATTTAGCATTTAGGAGCCAACCATAAACAATAATAATATTTTTAAAAAATCAGTTGAGCATCCCAAATCCTTCAACCCACTTGTCTCTCAAAATATTTACTCCTGAGGGAATTCTGCACCCAAAAAAAATTATATGCCCCAAAATTAAAAATTCTGCGCACAATATTTTAAAATTCTGCAAAATTCTGCAAATTTTATTTGTCAATAAATAAATGTGGCTCCAGCATGGCAGTGGGGAGCATAGGCCACTGGCTGCATTGAGGTAGGAGATCACCCTGAAGCCCCCACCTCCCCCGGTACAGGGACTCGGCAGTGAGGCTTCACCTGACCCTGACACAGTGCAAGGGCTGGGCCTGCCTCAGAAATACCCCGGGACCCTGTCCCTCTGCACCAGGTGTGGGTGGACAGGCTCAGCCCAAATGTGGAGGGGCTTAGTGTGGGGGAATCCAGGTGTGGGGTGAGAGGTTTCTGTGTGGGGCAATCTGGGTGCGGGCAGCTCAGTGGGAGATCTGGATGCACAGGGGCTCATTAGGGGGTTCAGGGTGCAGGGACTATGGGACTCTGCAGGGGATCCAGGTGAAGGTGGTTGGGGCTCGGGGTGTGGGGGTCTGGGTGTGGAGGGATAGGGCTTACCAGGTGTGGGGGTTCAATGGGCCTACTTAATGGGGGAGCCCCAGATGCTGCCACTGAGGGGACGCTGCGTGCCGGGCTCCCGCTCACCCCCCCACGATTCCCCATCCCCTTTTGTTCTACATTCCCCCCTCCCCTCAATCCCACATTCCCCTCCCCCTGCCCTATTTCAGCCCCCTTCCTTCCCCACTCAGGGTCGGTGCAAGGAAGTTTCGCGCCCTAGACGAAACTTCCACCTTGCGCCCCCCCCCCCCCAGCCCTGTGGCAGCTCCCTGCCCTAAGGCACCCCCCCCGGGGGCAGCTCCCCCTCCTGCCGGGAGCCATACGGCAGCTTCCCACCCCAGCTCACCTCTGCTCTGCCTCCTCCCCGAGCATGCCGCCCCTGCTCTAATTCTCCTCCCAGGCTTGCGGCGCCAAACAGCTGATGGGCACTGCAAGCCTGGGAGGCGGGAGAAGTGGCGCGGTGACCACGCTCTCGGGGAGGAACGCTGTAAAAAAAAATTGGTGGCACCGCTTTTTGGCGCCCCCAAATCTTGGTGCCCTAAGCAACCGCCTAGTTTGCCTTAATGGTAGCACCAGCCCTGTCCCCACTGCATCTTTCCCCCATTCCTTCATCCCTCTTTCCTCATTTCCTCCACTCCCCTTACCCAGCCCCTCTGCGGGCACTCACTATTGCACAGAATAGAAAATAGGAAGGCTCCCAGAACAGAGAAGGGGGCACGACTGGCACTAGGACCCAGGCGGCGGTGTTCAGCTGCAGAGTCAGTGGAGTCCAGACACAACCTCCTTCAGCTGGGCAGTTCTGCGCTTGCAAAATGGGTGGGGGGAGACAATGCCACATAACGCCATGTGCCCTCCCAAGCCTCGCCTCTGTCAAATTCCCCCCCCACACACACACACACTTTCTGACGTGCTATTGCAATTATTGTTCTGTGTGAGTGATGGGGACGGTAATGAATGTCCATACTAGTCACAGAACGCTTTAATTATGCTGCCATCTCTATTGCTAACAGGGATGGCAGAAGTATGCCTATAAAATGGATAGCCCTGGAGTCAAAAGAGGTCGCAGAATACATCAAAGTACCCAGAGTCATAAACATAATGTAATTTTTAATAATATGTAATTTATAATCTATGTCAGTGAGGGTCATGTAGGTACTTGATCTTTACTCTGGGACTATTTCCCTAGGCTATCTGGAGTAAGATTTGAGGAACTGAATGTTTGTAGCTGTAATTTGTATTTGTCAGTGCAGCATCTGCAAAGAAGTCAAGGCATTGAACCCTTATTAAAAATGCAAATGCGTTCTTATCTTGTCCAAACACTTGATAGTGGATGAGCTGTGATAAGACAGGCTCTTTGGTAGATGCTGCATAAATCTGCACGCTGTGTCAATGTGAGATTGCTGTTGTGGGATCATTTAGGCTGATGGAAGCAGTAATGTGATTCCCAAAGCCTGACCCCTATTAAGTTGTAAATGCTCTCTCCCCAGGATTGTCTAGGTTTCTTACACATTGGTAAACATAATTGCATTCACTGAAATTATTTCTGAGATGGGTGTGATCCCCATGTCAATTGAAATCTAATAGATAAACTGTTGCAATCTTGTTAGAACCTTCTCTGACAGTCCATGTTAATACTGAAGTCATGAGGAACACAACCATTTTTAATGTATTTTATATGTAAGAATTAATTAGAAGTGGAAATTACTTTTTTTTTTTACTGCTTGTCATTACATATTTTAGGTTGACTATTTATCAGTTGTGTTTGTTTAAGTAATTTAATTAATTAATATGACAAATGACAATAATCCCTAAATGCAAGCAGGATATATTTGTACAGTGGACTATTATGATTATTCCTGTGGGAATTCTGCAGCAAAAATTTTAAAAAATCTATGCACAGTATTTGAAAATTCTGCAAAATTCTGCATATTTTATTTGTCAAAATAATGCAATATAATCATGCTGGTTTCAATTATTTTGGGAATTTATTTCAAAATACCTGTCAGCAAGTATGTCTGTAACAATACAGACAACAAAAAAGATTCAGGAAATGATTTTTGACAAATAGATTCCTTACTAGGCATATTAATACAGAACTGCGAGCAATTATTCATTTAAACTACAATACAGAAACGTATTTCCTGCACCCCTCGGAAGCAGTGCAAAGGCTTGGGGGAGTCAGAGGGAACAGAGATGCTGAGGGAGAGGGAAGTAATTGCTGGTCAGGAGTTTGTGAGTGAACCTGGAGGGTTGTTTGGTGTGGGTGGGAGAAGTATGGAACAGTTTTCTTTTTGGGGGGAGGGATTCTTAGGGAGTTGGGGAACCTCCATGATGTTGACCCCTAGCCTCTCCCATTTAGTCAGGCACATCTTACTCTGTCCTCATGTGTCCCTGCACCCCTACTTCCATTCAGTCCCTGGCTCAATGTGTCATTCCAGTAGCTCCTGTGCCCCTCCCCCAGTCTGTCCCCCCGTTAGCCATTCTGAACCACCAGCCCTGTGTGCCCTTCTTTGTTCATCCACCCCATGTCCCGTGCCTCCTCACCTGGCTCCATAGGCCGGGCACTGTGAGGAAGGCAGCCTCTGCCCCCTTTCTCTTTATGACTGGCTGCTATGGTCCCTGAACCAGCTGCCCTTTCTTCTGGTGCCATATCAGCCTCTGGTGGGCAAACCGTGTAATTGCAGCTTCCCTTCACCTCCCCATCAGAATCAATTATTCTCTGCAGGGACATTAATTCTGTGCTTGCACAGTGGCACAGAATTCCTCCAGAAGTATATGATCTAAATTAAAGGCTAGGTATGGGACCTTTACTGTAAGTATCTTGATGAACTCTAATGCTGTATCAAACACACTTTTATATTTTATGGTGGGGAAATGATGAATCAGGAGATTTTTTCCTCCTTCCCCTTCTTGTACCTGATTATTTTTAGTTTTTTATTCAGAGTGTAATTTCTGCATTGATTATGCAGTCTGTTTGGTGTTACATACCTCACTTTTCAGCCAGCCTTAACTCAGCCACTAATTGTGGATGTAAATTATTTGTACATACAGAGGATCAGCTGCACACAAATATGTATTTGCATGCCTAATTACCACATAGGTATGTAAACAGAATGTACTATTAAGGAAGGCCTGGGTTTTAATTATATCCCTTAGTGTATATTACATTCTTATATATTGCCTTAAAGTTTTCATCTTGTTAATCACCTTGTAGCAACTTGAGGAAACTCGGCCAAAGTATTGTTCAAAAATAATTGTGTGAAATGACTGAAAAGGTTTGTTCTCTGCTTCATAATCTGTGGATTGTTTTAGATTGTTGGCTGTTGCTGATTACTCATGTAGCAACTGTGAACAAAACTTCTTTTTTCATTTGTGCTTGCTGCAGAGGATGCAACCTTTTCTTTCAGATGCAAAAAGAAAAGTATGTTTCTTCTGAGTGTGGCATTTGCTAAAATAAGCCCTAAATGGTTTCATATCTGTCTACCTGAAAGTCTGCGTCTCTTTCCTTGTGGTTGGATAGTACCACAGCTCAGAGCATATGAGGTGCTGAAGCTGACAGGCCCTGGTTTAAAACTTAAGAGGCTGGTGTCAGGATGTTTTCTTTGAGGGGTCCTTGACTTTGGAATTCGCTCCCACAGTTGATTTGGCAAGGAACAGATTTGTTGACCTTTCTGGCACATTGGAACTGTTTGAAATTTAAAACTTAACTGACCTTTAAGGTACATGAAAGAGATCAGACTACTGCCATTACAATTGGCTAGAGAATGGAAACTTGGCCATAGAATTAGAAAAGGAACCCTGGATTTCACAAAAGCATCTCTGTCAAGGACCATCCACCGTTATTGATGTCAATCACTTCTATCACCTCTCCCATCTTTGGAAGATGTCTCTCACATTTGCCTGCAATTGGGACTCTATTATGACAGAGAATTGGGTTCTAGAAGTCATCCACCAGGATTACTCTGTTGAATTTCTCCACCTTCATGAGTTCTCTTCAGAGAATACTCTCACAAGGAGATTCTTTGCCAAGAAGTGCTTCGCCAGTAAAGGGCAAGAGAATGAGTGCCACCACAGTATCAAGGGAGAAGGTTCTATTCCCCTACTGCTTAGTCCACAAAACAGACAGAGTGTGGAGACCCATTCTGGACCTTCAACAACTGAACATCTTTATTCAAAAGTCAAAATTCAGGATGGTTACACTATCATCAATAATCCCTCCTTCAAGATGGAATGTGGTTCAAGTCTCTCAACATGAAGGACACCTATTATGTCAATATTCATCCACCCCACAGAAAGTTTCTTTGCTTCCTGGTAGGTCAGGAACACTACCAGTCCAGAGTTCTTCCCTTTGGGATAGCAACAGCACCAAAGGTATTCACAAATGTTTTCTCTGTGGTAGCAACCCAAATGAGGTGTTAAAGTTACACAGTTTTCCAATACTTGGATGATTGGCTCTTAGTAGGTCGTACCAACCATGAAGTCAGGTTGGCAACTTTGTTCCTGCTCCATATTCTAGCAGCACTGGGTGTCTGCATGAACAAAGAAAAGTCCATTTTGAACCCCACAGAGATGACAAATTTTATAAGAGCAACACTGAACTCAATTTCATCAACAACTTTCCTCCCCACTGAAAGATTTCAGTCAATGAGCAATCTAATAACAGAGGTTACTTGCAGGCCAAAGACTAGAGTCAAAGTGTGCCTTTCTCTAACCAAGCCACATATATTCCATGTGTTCAGAATTCTTTAATGGACAACCAAAGCAGGCACTTCCCTGCAGACCATGAGTGGGAAATATACAGCTCTGCCCAGAGCGAGGCAGTCACTCAGTGGGGAACACCTCAGTGGGTATCTTTGTGTCCCAAACAAACAGGAAACTTTCCCTGTACTGCTCCGGTGTAGCTATAGGCCACAACACCCAGTGCAATGTTCTCATTCTGTCATGGACAGACCAACTCAGATATGCCTTTCTGCCCTTTCCTCCACTACCACAGGTCTTCAGAAAGATCTGTTACATCAGGGCCAGAGTCGTTGTCCTAGCACCCAACTGGCTGAGACAGTTTTGGTTCCCAGAACTTCAGAGGATGTCAACCTGTCCTCCTATCAAGATCTCTCCCTTCCTGGATCCTCTAACTCAGGAAGATGGAAAAATCAAGCATCTCAATCCAGACACACTTCACATTGAGGCTTGGTGTTTGGATGGGCATCGGATCATAAAGGCTCATATTCAGAAGGTGTCCAAGCCATTCTTACTCAAAGTAGGAAAGATTCAACTAGGAACTAGCTAAATGCAGATATTTCTGCATCTGGGGGGCACAGCACAATCAGTCTTGTTCAGACTCTGCAGAAATCCCAGTCACTTTGAATTATATCCTGTCATTGAAGAATTTGGGTCTTTCCATTAGCTCACTGAGGGTCCTTCTCACAGCAGTCAGTGCCTGCCTTCCTTCCTTCAGTAGATGGGTGTTTCACTTTTACTTGTCCAATAACAGTTAGATTTATGAAGGGTGTGATACAGGAAGGTCAGGGAGCAGTGGTCGAGGGGAGATATATAAGCCCTAGGCTAATTAAGGCATGGTTCCCTGTAGACTAGGGAGGGTTGCTACAGGTTAATTGGAGCACCTGTAGTCAATTAAGGCCCTGTCAGGAACCTAATAAAACCCCCCGCTTCGGGCAGTCAGGGTGTGTGAGGAAGGAGTTTGGAGATTGCTGAGACTTGAAAGACGAGAAAACCAAAGGAAGGGAGACTCCTTCCCCCAGCGTCAAGGACTGAGGGTAACCCTACCTGAGGGGGAAGAGGGTAAGAAACCCACAGGGGTTGAGAGGGGCTGGGGCTCAGAGTGAGGAGCAAACCCAGATCCTTCCCCCACTTTCCTCCTCTACTGCCTTCACGGGCCACTAGCGGGGCCCTCGGCACCCCAAGAGCAGGGGAAAGGGGTGGCGTCTTAGCCCCCCGCCAAGAAAAGCATGGGACCCACTATACCAACATCAGCCATTTTGTCACAAGGGCCTAGTCAGGATCTTTCTGCCATTAGCCAAGCCTATACCTCAATGGGGCCTCAATCTCATCCTGTCAGTGCTTGCCAGACCTCCATTTGAACTTTTGACAATATGCTCTAAGTCCCACCTTTCCATGAAAGTCACATGTTGAGTTGCTTTTTCTTCAGCTAGAAGGTTGAGTGAGATAGGAGCACTCATGGCAGGCCCACCACATACCACTTTTTCACAGAAGACAGTCTCCCTTTTTGCCTTCATCCTGAATTCCTCTCTAAGGTAATTTCTGAATTCCATGTTAACCAACCTATCCATTTACCTGTTTCTTCCCAAAACCACATGCTATTCTTCAAAAGAAAATACCTAATTCTCTGGATGTCAGAGGTGCCCTGGCATTCTACCTGCAAAGGACCAAACCAATCAGAAAATCACCAAGACTATTTCTCATTACAACAGAAAGATCTCTCGGACAAGCAATATCTTCTCAGAAAGAAGAACAGGAGTACTTGTGGCACCTTAGAGACTAACAAATTTATTAGAGCATAAGCTTTCGTGGACTACAGCCCACTTCTTCGGATGCATATAGAATGGAACATATAATGAGGAGATATATATACACACATACAGAGAGCATAAACAGGTGGGAGTTGTCTTACCAACTCTGAGAGGCCAATTAATTAAGAGAAAAAACAAAAAACAAAAAACTTTTGAAGTGATAATCAAGCTAGCCGAGTACAGACAGTGTGATAAGAAGTGTGAGAGTACTTACAAGGGGAGATAGAGTCAACGTTTGTAATGGCTCAGCCATTCCCAGTCCTTATTCAAACCGGAGTTGATTGTGTCTAGTTTGCATATCAATTCTAGCTCTGCAGTCTCTCTTTGGAGTCTGTTTTTGAAGTTTTTCTGTTGTAATATAGCCACCCGCAGGTCTGTCACTGAATGACCAGACAGGTTAAAGTGTTCTCCCACTGGTTTTTGAGTATTTTGATTCCTGATGTCAGATTTGTGTCCATTAATTCTTTTGCGTAGAGACTGTCCGGTTTGGCCAATGTACATGGCAGAGGGGCATTGCTGGCACATGATGGCATATATCACATTGGTAGATGTGCAGGTGAATGAGCCCCTGATGGTATGGCTGATGTGATTAGGTCCTATGATGATGTCACTTGAATAGATATGTGGACAGAGTTGGCATCGGGGTTTGTTACAAGGATAGGTTCCTGGGTTAGTGGTTTTGTTCAGTGATGTGTGGTTGCTGGTGAGTATTTGCTTTAGGTTGGGGGGTTGTCTGTAAGCAAGGACAGGTCTGTCTCCCAAGATCTGTGAGAGTAAAGGATCATCTTTCAGGATAGGTTGTAGATCTCTGATGATGCGCTGGAGAGGTTTTAGTTGGGGGCTGAAGGTGACAGCTAGTGGTGTTCTGTTATTTTCTTTGTTGGGCCTGTCTTGTAGGAGGTGACTTCTGGGTACTCGTCTGGCTCTGTCAATCTGTTTTTTCACTTCAGCAGGTGGGTATTGTAGTTTTAAGAATGCTTGATAGAGATCTTGTAGGTGCTTGTCTCTATCCGAGGGATTGGAGCAAATGCGGTTATATCTTAGAGCTTGGCTGTAGACAATGGATCGTGTGGTGTGTCCTGGATGGAAGCTGGAGGCATGTAGGTAAGTGTAGCGGTCAGTAGGTTTCCGGTATAGGGTGGTATTGATGTGACCATCGCTTATTAGCACAGTAGTGTCCAGGAAATGGACCGCTTGTGTGGATTGATCTAGGCTGAGGTTGATGGTGGGATGGAAATTATTGAAATCATGGTGAAATTCCTCAAGGGCTTCTTTTCCATGGGTCCAGATGATGAAGATGTCATCAATGTAGCGCAAGTAGAGTAGGGGCGTTAGGGGACGAGAGCTAAGGAAGCGTTGTTCTAAGTCAGCCATAAAAATGTTGGCATATTGTGGGGCCATGCGGGTACCCATAGCAGTGCCGCTGACTTGAAGGTATATATTGTCCCCAAATGTGAAATAGTTGTGGGTGAGGACAAAATCACAAAGTTCAGCCACCAGGATAGCTGTGACATTATCAGGGATACTGTTCCTGATAGCTTGTAGTCCATCTTTGTGTGGAATATTGGTGTAGAGGGCTTCTACGTCCATAGTGGCCAGGATGGTGTTTTCTGGAAGATCACCGATGGATTGTAGTTTCCTCAGGAAGTCAGTGGTGTCTCGTAGATAGCTGGGAGTGCTGGTAGCGTAGGGTCTTAGGACAGAGTCTACATAACCAGACAAGCCTGATGTTAGGGTGCCAATGCCTGAGATGATGGGGTGTCCAGGATATCCAGGTTTATGGATCTTGGGTAGCAAATAGAATACCCCTGGTCGGGGTTCTAGGCATGTGTCTGTACGAATTTGTTCCTGTGCTTTGTCAGGGAGTTTTTTTCTATTCTTATCACACTGTCTGTACTCGGCTAGCTTGATTATCACTTCAAAAGTTGTTTTTTTTTTCTCTCTTAATTAATTGGCCTCTCAGAGTTAGTAAGACAACTCCCACCTGTTTATGCTCTCTGTATGTGTGTATATATATCTCCTCATTATATGTTCCATTCTATATGCATCCGAAGAAGTGGGCTGTAGTCCACGAAAGCTTATGCTCTAATAAATTTGTTAGTCTCTAAGGTGCCACAAGTACTCCTGTTCTTCTTTTTGCAGATACAGACTAACACGGCTGTTACTCTGAAAAATATCTTCTCAGAGAATCTCTAAATGGATCTCTGGTTGCATCTTCACATCCTAACAATTAGCATATATCCCTCCACTGGATGAAGTAAGGGCACACTCCATGAAGGAGCAAACTGCTTCTACAGCATCTCTACAGGAGGTACTCGTAATGAACATATGTAAAGCGGCTACCTGGAGTTCCGTTCACAAACATTATGTGCTAGTTCAGTCCTTCACTGCAGATACAGCCATGTGGACTGCAGTTCTTCAAGTATCTTTATTGCCAGCATCCTCACACACACCTCCACTCAGAATACTGCTTGTCAGTCACCCATGTGTGGAATGCACACAAGGACCAGCATGCAAAGAAAAAATGAAGGTTACTGACCTGTAACTGGAAGTCCTTTGAAATGTGTGGTCCCTATCTGTATTCCACTACCTTCCCTTGGCCCCCTCTGCTTCAGATCCTGTTGGATTTGAAATAAGAAGAGGAACTGGAGAGATGTTGGTCTGCACTGCCTCTTATGCCTTCAGTTGGTAACACGGGTAGAGCAACTGCACATGTGCAATGGACACTGCTTGTTAGACTTTCTAGACTTAGGTATGTGGCACATATGCCTACCATATATGGAATGCAAATAGGGACCGCACATCTTGAAGAACTTGCAGTTACAGGTAAATAACTTCTATTTATACAGTAAATGACAAAACATATTCCTCTTATTTTGCTGACTTTGATCATGTATCATGTGATCATGTGGCATAAGAAAATTCCCATTTAATAAACAGTCTCAAGATTTTTTCCTTATGAAAACCAATGATTGAGATATATATATGGCAAGGCACCTTCTCGGTCTCACCGGTCTCTGCTGCTTTTAGCCTTGGTGAGACAGGCTTGGGTAAAACAGTCCCTCCTGGTTGCACAGGGGAAGTCCATTCCACCAGTCTTTTGGGCTTGTTTTTCTCCCTTATGGGAGGGAAGGCAGCCTCCCCTCCTGGTGAGTCTCACTGCTCCTACCCCACTGGCAGCATGACCCCTTTTCTCTCTCCCCCTCTTCTTCCAACAGGAGAGGGTTTAAAAAGGTCTCAGGCAGTCCTTAGTTGGAATCAGCTGATCCTAATTGACCTTAGGTAACTCCCTCTCAGCTGATCCTAATTGATTCTCTGGTAACCCCTTCTCAGCTGAACCTGATTAACCTGTAGTTACCCCTCCTCAGTTGATAGAAAGGAGGACCTTTTAACCTTCTGGGACTGTTTTCTACCCCCTTGCCCCCACTTGGAGCTGTCTGTCCTGAGTTTATCACTATATATATATATATATATATATTTATATATATATATAAAATGTGTGTGTTTGTGTCTGTGTAAAAATCTAGTTTTTATTGAAGACAAGGAAGAAATAGTCTCAGGAAAATCCATAACTATTCACAACATCAAAAAATAAATGGTTATATTATTCTTAAGGTATTAATAGTTTGATTCTACAGTGCCCTATGGCAAGCTGCAATACTTCCCCTTGAGACCAAACAGATAAGCAGAACACATCGTAGGAAAAAGTATTCATGGCATTATGGGATTCTCTAAAGTGTAGAGTTTCTGGAGTAGAGATGGTGGAACTAGTTGCTCAGTTGCATTCCAGGGAAATATGTCCTCATCTGATCATTATTGTTCAGTTAAGTGGGAAAGTTGCCGCTTACATTACATTAGTTTATGATGCTAGACCTCGTCTACTAATAGGAAATCAAATAGTAGGCAGAACAGAACAAAGAGTACAGGCAGGGCCGGCTCTGGCTTTTTTGCCACCCTAGGCAAAAAAGCCTACCGCCGCACGTCCCCCCACCCGGAGCGTGGCAGGGGAGGGCGGCGAGCCCGCTGCGGCTCCGCTCTCCCCGGCAGCTGGAGCACCGCGCCGCCCCCCTCCAGGTGCCGCCCCAAGCACAAGCTTGGTGGGCTGGTGCCTGGAGCCGGCCCTGAGTACAGGTGTAATGTATTGTCTCTGTGGAAGACCTAAAATGCTTTCATGTTTTGAATTAGCTTCAGTTTTCCAAGTTTTGAATTTTCAAAGCTGGTGGATAACCATAGTGACATCTGCATTGGAAAGAAAAGGATGCAACCTTCTTGCTAAGTACAAATGATTTTAAAAAGTGATTAAAAGTGCTCTTGGCATCCTCTGCTATCCAGGCAGCCAGAAGGAACTAAGGATCTGACATGAATCCCAGTTTGTGAACTTTAACAATGAATCGTGGGCAAACCACCTTAGTCAAGATTGCTGCTTAGAAGATGTCTGCCACATTTTCCAGTGTTCCCTATCCTATTTATTTAGCATTGTCTGGATTGAGTTTTAACCAGCTATTCTTTATAAAATAGCTCTGATCTGTATCCTAATCTCTGATAGACATTGGGCATTGTGCCATCCATTGGCAGAGCTGGAAGAGACATGTATACTTTTTAGTGTACTCGAGAAACTATAATCCATACTTTCTTACTGCCTCTGCTAATTGCCTCATACATACGTAAAACAAGGTTTTGGGCAGGTAAGCAATCACTTAATACTACTCTCTTGCATAGAACAAAGCTACTTGAATGACACTGATAAGCCCCTGCTAGGTTCAGCAATCACATCAGCAACACCATCTTAGTGAATGTCGCTGAAGGCAGCAAGGGTACCTGTTCGGCCTGTGGCACTACTTGAGAAGGTCAATGCTAGTATATTCTGAGTTGCCATTCTTCAGATGAGTCACTAAGATTACATTTTTTTGTATCTAAAGTAATGCCACTAAAGGCTAATTGGCACTAATATAAAAGTTCACAGTTGTATAAATTACATCTTGTGGAAAGCAGATTTTATGCAAGGCACTGGAATAATTACTGTACTCACTAATACAATATCTGCATGCAGAAAAGTATAATTAATTTCTCTCCCAAACACTATTAATCCTAATAAACATAATACAATGATTGATGTGGCAGGAAAAAGCCACAGTGGTAACTGTCATATTGAAGTTATTGTTTTATAGCCAGCAGAGTGCCTTAAAGTCTATTAATAGCAATGTCTTGTTTTATTAGCTCTCTGCTCTTAATACAGGATATGTCTCAAAGTACAGCATTTCAGAATAATCACATTAGCACCATGTTATATATGCAAACTACCTCTTTACCCACCTTTAATCTATAGATTACTCACTCCAAGATCATATAAAACAGGAGTAATATTCAGGTAATTATTGAAGCAGTAATTTCAAGTAACAACATCCATGATGGTAACAAGGGTACAATGTTTGAGTCTGAAAGTTATTCGATTATTTTAACAGTTTTCGCATTCTCTTTTTTTATCCACATAGCTAGGTAACCCTCAATTTTATCCTGTAGAGTTATTTACTGTGTTATAGTCATGTTGGTCCCAGGATATTAGAGGGACAAGGTGGGTGAGGTAATATATTTTATTGGGCCAATTTATGTTGGTGAAGGAGACAAGTTTTGAGATTACACATAACTAGCTCTTTGTCAGGTCTGGGAAATGTACTGAGTGTCACAGCTAAATAAAAGGTGGAACAGATTTTTAGCAGAAGTAATTACCGCATATCGTAATAAGCTATAAATCTAGTTTCTTAAGTCCATGATTTTTAGTGTCTAGCAAAATTATGCATTTAAGTTTCCAGGCTCATCTTTTGAAGATGTTGTGCAAATATCCTTTGAGGATGAGGACAGAGAGGTCAGCTATAGAGTGATTGCTTTGTGAAAAGTATTCACGGATGGGAGATGTGGTGTTTTTGTCTATTATCACTTTTCTGTGTGAGTTCATTTGAAAGAATAGTGATTGTCTCATTTCACCCAAATAGATTTTATTGGGGCATTTAGTGCATTGAATAAGGTATGCCACATGTTGTGATAGGCATGTGCAGGACCCATAGATCTTGAAAGGTGTGTTGTGGGGATTATTGATCATCATAGCAGTGGATTGATGTCTGAAGGTTTTGGGAGAGTCTGGTGCCACTTTCAGTTGGTGTGTCCTGATCTGTGTGGGGTTTGCTTGTAGAGTTATTCAGTTTATCCATGACCATAATGTGACATACCTTGAATAGCCATCCTCTTCCTTTGGTAGCTTGGGACAATTTGCAAACAATAACAATGTATTGCTGGCCAATACGACAAGATCTGAATCAAATTTCATTATGAGTATTAATCTCTAAGACAATGATAGGGTGAAATTAATAGATCCAGCTGAGTAGTTTCCAAGATGTGATATTCAATTATTTCCCAACATTTTGGATGGGTGAGCAACTGCACTTCATAAATAGATAAAATTTCCTTGCTTTGTATTCATTCCAACTCAGTAGCAGAACATTATCAGATAGAAGACATACTGCTTCTGGGGTGATATACATTAAAAATAACCAATTTAATTTTTATTTTTAACATAATTGAGAAAAGAAAACTGGTACATATAATTCCATATTCTGCCAGCAAGATGTGTTCCTGGTGTCTGACCAGTAATAAGCCTCCCAGGCCCCAGGTGCTTGAATAAGAATTTGAATTTCTAAAGTGGGCTAATTCTCATTGGGAGAAGAATAAGAGGACATGGACCCACAATATTTTTTCTAGCCTATTTTGGTTTTTGTTTACCTTGAGCAAAGATGGTTAAAATAGCAAAAATGGTGGGGGGGGGGGGGGGGAGGGAAAAATTATGTACACGTAGCTACAATTTCAAAACTCCTGTTCTGCATTCCAGCTTCCAAATCAAACCTTTCACAAATCAAGTCAGTCCTTCACTGTTCTGCTTTGATTCTGTTCTCACATTGAGGTCCACATTCTGCTGTCATTTACACTCCTGGAAATCCAGATCAGCTCTAGTGAGGTCACTTAAATTACTTTGTTTTTGCAGTGATGTAACTGAGAGCAGACTTTGGACCTAAAAGTATCTTTTGTGTTGGCTCTGTCATTCCAAAAATACTATCTTAGTCATGTAGGTAGGTGTTTACAAAGGCTTACTTTCTTTACTACCCTTACCATAACAATTGCCTTTTATATGAACTTCAATTGTGTCCCACTGAATATATTAATACTGGGATAAACAGTTTTCATAAAACAGTGAGTGTGGGCCATATGGTGACCTTCTGGCATAGAGCTGTGCAGAAATAGAGCACTTCCCTTCCACCAGTGTGTGATGCTTGAAGAACCAATTGACCAGCCTGCTGCACAATCCTGCAGAACCAGCAGACCAGGAGCTGTGAGGCGTGGCCAGGATTTCTTACACAGCGTGGAGAGACAATAATCAGGGAAGATACTGCAGATCCTGTGCAGCATTTCCTGTGTTTCTGTGCTGTCCTTGATTATTCCTTCCTCCTCCCCCTTCCCCCACATTAAATGCTGTGGCAGCATGACTCATAGAGCAACTCTGATGTCACAGGCAACTCCCCCACTTAGCATACATCCAAACCTTCTACCTTGCCACATATGCAGAGCATGAGTTACTGCTGCACAGAACAATGGAAATTGCATTGTAAATTGTACGTTATTTCCAGGTGATCATGCTTTATAAAGCATCTGATTGACAACCCAATGTCTTTGCCATCCTGTTACCAGGCCCTCTGAGCTACATAAAGCTGAGTTGCCACATAGCTACTGTAGAAAAGCTACATATGGCTATTTGGTGGAAAAGAATATGCCTGATTCCCACCTTTCTTCCCTGTGTTCCACTCAGCCACCAGTGACTGCATCCACTACTACATGTTCAGGTTCTAGAGAAGCACTTTCATTTCAGAACTGAACTCAACCAGCAAATACATACAACTTTATTTTCTTTAGATTAAAAATGAATTAAATTTTAAAAGTAAAAATTTAAGCTCTCAAGCCTAATTAAGCTAAATTTTCAGAAAATGTCTCAGTTTTGTCCTTCAAAGAGGCAATTGGACACCTAATTAGTTTGCTCATGAAAACTTACACCAAGTTTTCTTTAAAAGTGCCCGGTGATTTTGCAGGCCTCAAGTTTTTGGCCCCCATATTGTTTTTGGCATATAGTGAAGCAGAGGCTATAACTATATACAACTTACGGTAATTGTATTGTTCCTAGAACTGATCAATCATTATGATGTCATGAAATTAATGTAAAGCATACTATTGGGGTTGTAAATCCAAGAGGACTCATATTGTGACTAACTCTTCAGGGAATAGTATCTCAAGTTCATGATAGGTTCTATGATCCTCTTTTCTGAAGTGTTTTCTATGATGTGAACTTTCTTTGCCATGCTAGGTAAAGTATGGTTCCTAAGTTACATTTGGGGTGTGGCAGGGGCTCTCAGGCTAGTTAGTATGTGTGAGAGAATGTGTGACCTCTTTGAGCTTCTTAGTCAGATCCAAAATGATCTTCTTTGTACATTTTTTACACTTGTCATATTAAAAGGACGGAATTACTATTCTGCACTTATGGATTAATTTGACCCCCACATGGAATCTTCTTTCTTTAAAGTGTTATAAAAACTTCAGGAGACAAGATCTCAAATGGCAGCAAATTGATCAACAGGAATATTTCTCTTCTGCTGATTCTAACTCATGGAGATCTTTCTGCAGACATAAATCTGTCTTTTCAAAAGCAAGGAGCAAAGCATTAATTTTAAATCATGTGGTCTAGTGTCAATGGACACTTACTTTGTGGCTGACCAGGAAAAGCTGGCTCCATCTTTAAAGGAGGTCATGTTCACTGAATTTTTAAGCCAAGGAGCATCTTGTTCTAATTTTACAGCCTGGAGATCTGTCTTTGCTGCATATTTTAACATTGTGCCATAAATCTCTGTTGCTGTACCATTTCCAGTGTGCAAGCAAATACTAAGTCAGAATTGTTTATTTTGACTAAATATAACCAAAAGGTGGCAGCACTACTTTGAACATCCTATATGCTAAACTTAATAGCAATTCATCTTTCAGTAACAGTATCGAACTATTTCCTTCATATATGGAACAAACTATCACTGTTAATAAAGAAGACATATTAAAATATCCTTGTTACTAATTAAAATTGTCTCTTACATTGTATATTTGCATAATATAATACCATCTCGGCAGCAGGAAGAATCTATTGTATATAGGGACTCTACTGAATATTTAAAAGCCCTAAGACTCTGCTTTGATCAATGTGGCTGAACAATCATTGTATTCATCAATCACTTTGCTTTCCTGAAATTATTTAGCCATAGAACAATTTCTCTTGCCCAGATAAATTCACCCTATGTAAAAGAAATTAAGACACTTTAGCATCTGGTGTCAAATGGCTTTTTTGCCAATGTTATAAAATATCTTTTACATATCTGAAGTAAACATGTTTTTAATTGATCCCCTCAATGCAATCCCAGAAAAACCCAGGAGACCATACAGGATGCTTTCTAATGGGCTTTTGAGGCTAATTTTTTTTTTTCTCTCTCTCTCTCTCTCTCGAACTGGGAAAATTTGCAGTAAACTCTTTGCTGATTTTTTTTAATTAATGCAAACATTGATAATTGATAGGAACAAGAAAGTAGCAGTTCTCACCTGCAGAGTTTGGCTGGGAGACTGAAAATGAGTTAGCACAAATATGTATGATGCACTAACACAAACTGTTATTTATGGTCTTAGAAGGGGTCATACATATGAGAATGAGTATTATGCAGTGATTTCATATTTATTGCAAAGATGCATGTGAGTGCAAACATCCTATTTATTTCATTTTTAACAAAATTGAACAAAGTATGCATATGAATCTGCAATATGAAGAAAAACTTTGATTAAAGATTTGGTAATGTAGGAAAGAGATGAAACTTAAATTAAAACCTGTGGATAGTAGCTGTTCATATGCTACTACTAGATCGGTTTTGAAAGCATCTTAAAATATTCTCATTTTGCTGGTAAAAATTACTGAGAGACGTACACTGTGATTTCTGACATTTTTGGGGATATCATTATTTTTGACAACTGTCCTTATTCTTTTTCCAAATATTTAGCTTGGCAAGTTAGCTTACACGAAAAATCCCATTCTGAGTGATGTTCTGAGGATTTCAGCAGATACCGAGAGTTTCAGAGATAAATGAAGAAAGAGTACACAAAAGAATACTAAGCTTTTGGCTTTATTTCTGAAAATAATCATTCCATTTAGAACACAGTCTCAGTTTATCTGTTCAGGAATTGCACTTGTCACTGTAAAACATTCCCATTTCATCATCACTGCTGCCTCGAGAGGCTGATGATCTGACATTTCTGTACAGCAATATGGAAACAGCAGTGCATATACATTGACAAGTCTAATTGAGTATCCGTGTTTTAAATGAAGTCATTATTCCAGACAGTAAACCTGTTATAATACTGAGCTGTTCTTGTAATTCAATTGTCCTAGATAAGCTTCTCTAATTAAATCCTACAGATTCCTCATAACCAACTCTTAAGAGGAGTTTGAGCTTCTTTAGGTCAAGAGCCTGTGCTTGATACAGTTTAAAAAATAAAGTGACTCAGTATACAGTAATATAAAGCGGTATCTGCACCAGCATGTGCATAAAGCAGCTACCTTCTGCCTGAGTGATGTGGGCAAATGTAAACACTGTGCTGAAATCTTTCCCTGCCTCCCTGATGGCTTCTGGGTACAATTTATGATGTTAGTAGTGAGCTCTCTGTGGTTTGGTTCCAGTTATCTGAGATAAGATTAGATGAGAAGCTGTTGCTTTTGATCCAAAGTTTGAAGACCCCTGTTGAGTGACAGGCGTTTCTCTGCTGAGGGCCCCATTTGTGGAACTTGCTCTCCTTAGAACTCTGTCAGAACCTTCAGGCTACAATGCAAGACACATTTATTTTGTTCAGTTCTTGACTAGCAGTTTCTGTTTTGTTCTTGTGGTGGTTTTGTGTCTGTTTTTTGTGATTTCCCCCCCCACACACACACTCTATACTTCAAGTTTCTGCTGCCCCCATGATGGGCACTGTAAAAATTAGTAATAATACATATAACAAGGTGTAATATGCCAGGGGTATGTGTAGCCCCCTCCTAAAGCACCCGTGATCTCCAAGAGTAGTGGAATTCACTTTTTTTACCCTCCTTAAACCCACTGGACCTGGGGTTCTTTATGCTTCTTGGGCTGATAGCAGGCATCTGCCTTTAGCTGACTAGTTGATGGAGCTAAAATGATTCTTGAGCTAAAATGATGGTGTCTCCGCCTATTGGCCAGGTGAATAAATTTATATAGCCCCTCTGACCACTAGAACTCTAAGAATTAAAAGGAATCAGGGACCAATCAATTTTTAAAAGGAATGAACTATTTATTAGGAGAAAAGATAGGGTAAAACTAAAGAAGGGTTAAGGACAGGGATCAAAGACAATGGCAGGAGAATCAAGGGGAACAGATAGCTGAATTAACAAGTGAACCCCACAGAAATAATCAGACCATTCATCACATAAAAATATCCTCTCCAGTAACTTAATGTAATCAAAATCCCATGTAGAATAATTAGGCAAGTGGGTGAAATCCTGGACTTCATCTGCAGCTCTCAGATGGTCAATGTGTACTAGTGTTATTTGTATTGGAGCTCTACAGGGCTGACTGAATGAAAATAAGTTTATACAGTAAAATAGTGTTGCAGATCTGACAGTCACTTGTGTGTGCCACATACCTTTTTAACTCTGGGTGAGCTTCATTTGGCTGTGCACCCACAGAGCAGGATTAGGATCACTCCAGAATCCTTTCCTAACTCTCTCAGAGAAGCAGGTGTCAGGTGGGTCAACCCTGGCCTTCCATTGTCTTCTAGAGAAAGGAAGGCTCAAGGGGAGAGACTGGCAGACAGACCTCTGCCTCTGGATATGGAGTTCAGGAGTTCCATCTCTCCCCATTGGTTTGTGACTGGTGATTGCTTGGGTGAGGGGACTGGTGTCCCTCTCCACCCAGTGTTTTCTGTACATGAGCTGTTTCAGGGACAACTATCTGAGGAGATACACCCCTTTGGCTGCTTCTGATCAGTTGGGCTGCTGTGACTGATTAGCAAAATATAGTGCAACATCTCATACTGCTGCTAACATCAAACAACGTGCAGCCATTCCTTTCCCCCAAACGCTCTGTGTCTGTCCAAGCTCAGTGAACATATCTTGGGGTCCTGGCTATATTCTTTCTGAAGCTGTAGTCGGTCACCTGGTATGTCAATCAGGCTTCTGACTTTGGTAACTCCACCTCTTTTTCTCTCTCCCACCCATCACCACTGGTCTGGGTCTCAAACTTAGGGTAGGTTAGGCAGATAGTTCCTGTTTCTGCTTCTTTGCTGCTGAACTCTGCCCGTGAGAGCTGCTGCTCACTGCTTTTCTCAAACCCCCAAAATAGCAAGAAGGCCACCTATGTTTAGTGCTTAAAGAGAGGCATATACCCATCTTTTTGGGCCAGTCAACAAAAAAACAGTATTTTCCTGAGTTAGTCTCTGGCAAAGATCTCACTACTCTAATCATAGGCCTGTACCAAAACAGCTATGGGTGTTTTGAGTACTTTCATTTAAACTGATCATTTTACAAGGCATTTTCTTGTCATTAGAAAAGATAAGTAGTCATTTTAAAGAACTAGGGTAAAAAGCAATTCATAGGTGTTTTCAGACTGTCTTATCAATACAATGGGGGAGACTTTATCCAGGTGATGCCCAATATGTTAACGTTACTTTGGCTACTGCTGCCAAATCCTTTCATATTGCACATACTACTGTACATCTGACATGTTTCTGGCCGTATTCTGCCATCAGTTTTGGTTCAGAATTCCCATTCACTCCACTGGAGAAGTAACATGAGCTTTCATGGTAAGATATGGCTTAGTTTCTTGCATTTTATAAGTGACAATTTGATATTAATGGCAGGATCATAGTCTTCCTACTTATGTGTAAAGTTCCTAGCACAACATTGCTGTTATATAAGTAATAGGAAATGATAAGCAAATTCATAAAAACTTGATACTTTTTCACTTTTTATATTTTAACATGAAAATAGAGAAATTGTACCCCTGTACTTGGGTATATTAACTATATTGCAGTAAAGACATCTTGGAATGCCATTAAGATGTTTGTAGTATCTATGTCAGGACAGTATTTCACTCTATGTAGAAGAGAGAATACTTGCAGAACCACTTGGTAAATATTTTGATGCCAACCACTGTGCAAAAAAAGGACAATTTCATCTGAGCTATCTTGTTTATTATGTGGCTTTTTTTAATGAGTCAAAGTGAAATGTGAAAGTAGAAACTTACACTGGGTTGCTGTTAATTCTAGTAGCAATGAAATTGAATTCAAGTTTCCATTTTAGTACAATGAGTGGTAATAATAAGTACTGATTATTTTTAGAATTGGGGGTCATACTAATGTGTACAATTTTCACTACAGCTGTCTGTGATAACTAGCTTTTAACTGGCTTCAGCGTGTGATGCTGCTACAATCTTATAGATTGATGTTTTTGAAATGCCTTAAATAAACTATAAGAAATAATGAATTGATCTGCTTTCTACTTTAAAGATATAAGAGCCTAGTAGGAAAAAAGTGAAGAAAGTAAATTACTGTATAAATGCACTTTGATTGTGTTTACAGAAACAATTAACATTTTTCTTCATATCGCATTATCTTTTCACTGTCAATGATTATAGTGAATGCAACTGACATGATGGGGAACCAGTAAGAGACAGAGCCAAGAAAATAATATTAAAGAAACAACTGGTTCAGGGCTGCATTGAAAGATTTCCTTTTAAGCCTGTATAAAGTTACAGTTTCTCATGTATTCAAATAGCTGGAAATATGTTCATAAACTAGTGGCTAGTATAATTAAAAACTAAAAGTATTTGCCAATGCAATAGCAGTTAGAACAAGAGATTAGATGCAATATAATTGCGTTTATGGGGCGGGGCAACTCTTAATTTGGCTTAATTATCTTATATTCTGGGCATTGCAATTAGTAGGTCAATACAGTCTGGTCAAATAGTACATAATTTTTACAAACATATTTTCTTTAAATCTTAAAAAAAATTACTATACCTCTCTCTGGGCCGAATATACAAACAAATCAGATTTTTGTACACTGTAACTGCCCCTTTCCAAGGGATGCTTTCAATTACAGCTCTCCCCCCAAGGAAGCCGTACTGCTCTACCCCACAAGCTTCACACATGCTGTTCTGATATTTATAACAATTCTAAGCCTTTTTGAGACAAACATTGATTAACATGTTAATTGGAAAGTACTCCCCAGATGACTTCTCATTTTATACAAAAAGGTTTATTTAGATGGTTAGAAAAGATGGTTATTCAAAAGATTTCAGAGGAAAAGTGTGTGCGTGTGGGTAATTAAATCAGACAAGATGGTCCTATTTTCTTCCTGTGTTGTTATCCTAGTTTTCCAGATGGCCAAATTGAGGAGCTCAGTCAACCAGGGAGAAACCTGGTCCCCATGGTAGGCTATCACATGGCAAACTCAACCTTCTCAGTTCGTTGCCCACTGAGCCTTTATCTGTGCATAGTCTGTGACTCAGCCATTGGAAAAGGGGGAAGGCTTGGCTAGTTTCTGAAGGAGAAGTATCTATTTGAATTAAATAGTGATGCTTAACCCCAGAAGCCCCAGGCTAACTGCTGCAGTGAATGTAAGTGACATAGATCTTAAAACACAGGACTGTGACTTCAATGCATAAGATTATTTTTAGAATAAATATTTATTCTTTCAAATTAGATCCAATGTGACCATACCTATTCAAGATGATAGACTTTAAATCAATAGACGATGCCTGGGGAGGGAAAGAGGACTTTACTTGCCGGAGGCTTGGTGAAGAGGAAGACAGGACATTCAAAAATGAATGAGTTTATCAGTTTTGATGTCTTCCATGTCTTCCATGTTCTCTCTCTCTCTGTCTGTGTTTGTGTAATAAAAGATTTAGGAGGAAGCTGAGATATTCCATTCCTGATATCTACATTCACTTAATAGAGTCTCTTGTTATGCTGGGAATGATACACACATTTTATCATCCAGCAAATATTTGAATCCAAACTGGATGCTGAGATGCATAGATCTTCTCAAATTAACACTCTCTCTCCCTTTCTCTCTCCATCTATTTAAGCATTGCCATCTTTGGTGCCCTGACAAGGTTATGTTATACCTAAAAAAACAATACAATATGAATAAAGTGTAATAAACAATTTTCTAATAGAACATTTTTTGTACAACTGCCAGTATTGCATAGAAAAATAAAACCAAGTTAATATGAAAGTGGATTCTACCATGTAATACAAAACTCCAGTTTGCAAATGTACTTGGTTGCATTGCAGGAATAATGACTCTGGTTGAAATCTTGCCCTGTACCCTAGCTCTCCTTGTTGTAGGATGAGTGGCAGGGCATAGGAAGCTGGTTACTCTCTGCTCCCTGATTCAGCACCAAATTAGGGGGTTGCTCTAACTTAAGCCACTGGTGTAAGATCCCTATGGGACATACACTAGTGAAAATCAACTGTAGAGAGTGCCATACTGCCATATCACTGTCTGGCTCCTCCTTGTGTCTTCCTTCCCATGACACATCCCCTTCCTTGAGGCTCTGCTGCCTCTGCCAGATTGGTGGCAGCAGGTTTTTCCCTCTGTAAGGGGAATTCCTACTGGCTGTTTCTGAGCAGAACCTGTCCACTTTGCACCAGAGCCCTATGTGGATAGAACATTTGTATCCACATCCAAGCCCATGGATATCTGCAGATTTGCAGGGCTCTAGATATAAAATTTGGATCCACATTCATCCGCAACAGGTTCTGGAGATACAGGTATAAAGCGGATATCCACAGATTTGCAGGGCTCTACAGATGGGCCAGCGTGGACTGGAAAATGTGGCTCTGAAATCAGCAAATTTCTGTCTGTTACCTTGATGTGTTAAGAATCCCATAGTAAAGTGTTAATACTATAAAACAAAGGATGAAATGCTGGTTTCTGGAAATTGGAAATTTTGTCATTGACTTCAATGAGGCCAAGCTTTCACCCAAAGAATCCAGTGTTACAGCTACCTGTAACAAAATGTTAACCAAACAGGTTCATTCAACTTAGTATATGAAATATATTTATACTTTAAAATACTTTTAATGTCGCTCATTCATTATGGGATGGAGATTGAATATGGTAATTATTTTTCTTCTAGTTCACAATTTAAGTGTATTTTGTCAGTCATTTGTACTTTTTGCACACAAGACGTTTGTGGTACTCTGACTCCTGGGGGAATTCTGCTCCACTGTGCAGTGCACAATTTTCCAGAAATTAATGTTGTGCGCGCAGAATTTCTCTTCCCCTCTCCCCCATAAATTGGCTGTAGAGATGTTGGCTGCCACTAGGGGCCGCTGGATGTGGCAGAGGCCTGCTCACAAATAGAAGACAAGGCCAAGGCAAGGGGAGGGAACCGGAGAGTTCCCAGCAGCTGCAGTTCCCATCACGCCCTGAAGGAAGGAAGTGGTGGCACGCAGGAAACTCTGTGCAAGCCCGGGACGCAGCATCCGGCTGTTTCTCCCTCTGGATCCCTGGCTGGGGGGAGTAGGGAGTGTGAGTGTCTGGGCCAGGAGGGGCCCCACAGCAGGCCTCTGGGGGGTAGGGAATGTGTGTGTCTAGGCTGGGGGGCTGTGGCTGAGCTCTGGCAGGGAGGGGATGTAGTGTCTGGGCCTGGAGTGGGGGGCACAGCTGGCCTCTGGGGGTAGGGGGTGAGAGTTTCTCGGCCCCCGGCTGGGCTCTGTGGGGGAGGAGGTAGAGAAACAGGAATTTGGTTGTCCTGGGGGTTTCTTTAACTCTCTACTCCAGGGGGAATTTTGGGGTGTGTCTATATTGTCACAGACATATTTGCTGACAGGAATTTTGAAATAAATTACCAAAATAATTGAAACTGGTGTGATTATATAGTGTTATTTTGATCAATAAAATTTGCAGAATTTTAAATTATTGTGCACAGAATTTTTTGGTGCAGAATTCCCCCAGGAGTATACTCTGCTGTACAGTGCACTCTCAGATAGTGTAGTTCAGTGATAGATACAAAAAAAGTAGCAGGATGAACAATAGTAAAGTAGACATGGCATAAGAAAACAAATTCTTGGTTGAAGAGTATGTAACTTAGATTTAAATGAATGAGCATATTTGATAGGCCTGATGTGATGTGACAAAGATGTGATGCATAAGAATTAAAAGCTACTGTTCCAGCAGTTTTCAGCCTAATATGTGAGATGTAGCTGGATTTCTCCACTTTCAAAAAATAGCTGTAGAAGGCAGCTCATGAAACTCAAAAAGACGAACATCATGTAAGATCCATATGTCTAGAGTAGACTTTTAATCCAGACAGCTCTTTTCAGTCAGTTTCACCTGACAATATATTAGGTGATTTAAATAATTATTATTGCTTGTTTGCTATCCAGAAGAAAAATTGCATGCAGAAATCACTTAGCCTTAGCAGAGCTGGTTGAAAAATAAAGGATTTTCAGAAGTGCTCAGTATTGGCCTGACTGCTCACATTGAGGTGAATGGGAGTTATCAGGCCAATGCTGAATACTTTTGCAAATCCCACAGTCAAATACTGTCACTTAAGGGAGACACAAGTTATGAAGCTTTCCTGAAGAGTTCACACTACCAAATCCTGTTTCTTTTTGGTTTTGTTTGATCCTGTTTCTGGGATGTATTAACGGAAGTGTCGTATGTTAGACACAGAAGGTCATTGTGCCCTTTATTAAGCACTGCTGAGGCCTCAGGTGAAGGTCTGATTCTGGACACCAGGCTTTAGGAAAAATGTAGCTACATTGGAAAGAGTCCAGAGGAGAGCAACAAAAATGATAAAAGGTTTAGAAAGCCTGACCTATGAGGAAAGGTTAAAAAAACTGGGCATGTTGAGTCTTGAAAAGAGTAGACTGGGGTGATGGGGGGGAATAACTAGTAACAATGTTCAAATATGTTAAGGGCTGTTAGAGAGAGGACTCTGATCAATTGTTCTCTATGTTCACTGAAGGTAGGATAAGAAGTAATGGGCTTAATCTGCAGCAAGGGAGATTTAGGTTAGATATTAGGAAAAACTTCCTAACTATATAGTTAAGCTCTGGAATAAGATTCCAAGGGTGGTTGTAGAGTCTACATCATTAATGTTTTTCAAGAACAGGTTAGGCAAAAACCTTCGAGGGATTGTTTGACTGAATGCACCCATGTATTCACACGACTGTAGTAATATTTGTACAAAATATGCCTTATCAGCTATCATTTGAAAACTAATAACTCGCTGGCCAGTAATATGGTGAAATATTTGTAGCAACATTATATGTAAAGTTATGGTATTTAACTGTATGATGTTGGTAGCACATGTTCAAACCCACACAGTCCTGCCTAGGCAAAAGTTGTTAAACAGGTCTGTTCTAAACAAAGGGATGTGTGTTTCCTCAATTTACATATAAGTATTAAACAGGATCCTCCAGACAGTAGAGGGCGGAGATGGCAGGGGACAGAGCAAATTTGCATTTCAGCAAACCGGTAAGGAGAGAGCATTGAGCCTCTTTTACGATCAGACTCCATGTCACCTTCTTTACTTTAAAGGGTAACCCTCTGAAGAATCCACTTCAAAAGTTCACCGGACTGTAAAAGAGAGGGCAGAAAACCCCAAGTTCTCTCTTTCACCTAGGAAGACAAAGGCACTGGCACCTTTGGGCCTCTGGGAGAAATCCTGACTGAGGAAAGGATCAATCACCATCTTGCTGGAAGACTGTTGGAACAGGGAGTGTGTTAGGGTCATCCTGCTAGTAGTAAGCAAGGGTGGTGTAAACTAGGATGTTACTTGTGTGTTGCTGACAGTCTGCTGCGGTCAGAGCTGCTGGACCAAGTCTGCAGCTATTCACAGACACTCAGGGTGTGACCTGCATGCTGGTGGCCTGGTTGTGAGCAGCCCATGTTGGGAGCTACAACAGCAAAGTATTGTGAGACACCCAAGGTTGCGGGGCAGGTGGTGACACAACCACTCGCTGGTCTGGATTCCACCCGAGAATGTGACAGATAGTCTAGATATACTTGGTTCTGCCTCAGCGCAGGGTGCTGGACTTGATGACCTCTTAAGGTCCTTTGCAACAATACATTTTTTGTGATTCTGTTTTTTTTATTTAGATTAGAAAAACGTTTACAAGCAGATGTGGACAATCATGAGAAAATGACAGGTATAGCTGGGTATCACAGGCATACAAATGAAATTTTTGTGCTTCCTAATCATAGTTTCCAGAAGAAACAGGCAGTCAGTGAATCATAAAACCTCCAGTGTAGCGTGAGAAGCAGGAACCACTAAGGAAGGGTGATCATGGCCTGTCATTTGTGTCAATGTGCTGGAGACTCCCACAGAGTAAGTTCACGGAGATGATGGCAGGAAGGTCAGCTATAATAAGTAACTCTGGTTGCTTGCTTGACTGCCACTTGAATTCTTTTGCGTTTAGCAAAAGGAAGAACTGAAATCATTTTTTTATGTATATGAGATAATGTGCTTATGAGAGGTCTCACCCTTCCTTTCTGTTCTCTTTTTCGTTTCCTGTTGCTTTCTCTCTCACCCTTTCTACCTTTTTTGCTCTATCCCCTTCTAATAGTATATTATTAAAAAAAAAACCCTTAATTGTAATTTGCTGTCCTAACATACTTAAGGAGGTTTATAAATCAAGTGCTCAGCTACATGATAAAAAGACCCTAACTGCCACCCAAATTTCCTGCCCACCCACATAATCATATTGTGCTTGTCCTCATTGAAACTCTCTCTGTCCTTTCATTTATGCTGCTGTAAACTCCAGTTTTATTAACTTAGGATCAGCTTCTGACATCTTTATTAATGCTGAGTAATACCTTACTCCATAAGTTGTCCCTTTGAAATCTATGGGAAATCATAGACGCACAGACTAAAAGGTCAGAAGGCACCATAATGATCATCAAGTCCAGTGGTCCCCAAACTTTTTATGTTGCGCCCCCCCTTACCCATAAGGTAATCTGTCCATGCTCCCCTTCCTCTGAGTACCAGAAGGAGGGAGGGGGGCCGACGCTTGAGCTGCGACTGGGGTCGCAGCTGGGAGCAGAGGCGCACCCGAGAGCGGGGCTGGGGGCGTGGTCGGGGCCAGAGCCATAGCAGAGCTGGGGACAGAGAGGGGCTGGGTGGTGCTCCCCCGGGTGTTCCTCCATGCCCCCTAGGGGGACATGCCCCACAGTTTGGGGGCCACTGATCTAGTCTGACCTCCTGCACATTGCAGGCTACAGAACCTCACCCACCCATTCAAAGTGTAAGAGAAAGTGGTAAAATTTGACCCTTAGATTGTAAATGATAAGGAGAAAGGATTCTACCATTTTCTGTTACATAAAGTTCCATGCTCTATGGCACTGTATAAATAATGTTAAAAATAAATAAATATCCTGTCATGAATCTATCGCTTGTTCCCGGTGCGTTGATCCTTCCCGTTCAGGACACAATTTTATGTCAGTATTAAAGAGTGTTTCTTCCCATTAGGTGCTGTGAGGAAGAGTTACAGATTCATGGAAATTAGAGATGGAAAACTTTCAGAAGCATCTCTGATACCCTGACACCCCAATTCACCACTGCCATGTAATTAGGATATGTTTTGTACAAAGTATGTCTTGTGAGGTATCATTCTAAAAGTCTTGATTTGCTAGACAGTAATAGCACATACAATGATATCTCATTGAATTGTATGTGAAGTTATGAAGTTTGGCTATGTATGTGTTACTGAAAGATGTTTTGAGGTTGAAAGCACGCACAAGCAGCCTTTCAGGTACAACAGTAAAAAGGCCAAACAATGTTAACAGCTTATTGAGGAAATGCACACAAGCACCCAGGAACTGTGTACAATAGAAAACTCTCAGAAGATAACACTACACAATTGGAACTGTTTGGCCCAGGTCACAGCAAAAGAGCTTTCCAGCAAGTGGGAAGAAAATATAAAAGGGGGACAATGACATCAGGAAAGGACCTCTGTTCCCCTGCAACAACACACTAGAAACACCTGAAGGGCAAGCACTGAACTGTGGGAAGTGATGGTCCCAGACTAGAAGGATCTTTAGCGTGTGTATGAAAACCTGGGAAAGCTAAGACAACTTGTGCCTTAAGAATCTGCCAGCCAGTTTATCACTCGGTGAGAATTTACTAATTTATATCCTACCTATCTAGTGTGTTAAGCTCAGTTTGTGGTTTTTGTTTATTTACTAAGGTAATCTGCCTTGATCTGTTTGCTATCACTTAGTCACTTAAAATCTATCTTTTGTAGTTAATAAACTTGTTTTTCTTTTCTCTAAAACCAGTTTGTGGAATTCATAACTGGGGGGCAAAAAGTTGTGCATATCTTCCTCCATATTGAGGGAGGGTGCAGATTTCATGAGCTTATGCTGTACAGTTCTCCGTGCAGCATAAGACGATACAATTTTGGGTTTATACACCAGAGGGGGTGTGCACTTGAGTGCTGGGAAACTTTCAAGCTCTGAAGCTTTCCCATGCAGAGCTGATTTCAGTGTCTATGTCTTCCTGCAGCTGGGCATGTCCCTACCTGTGCATGTGCTGGAGGAGGCTTGAGGGCCTGGCTCAGCAAGATAGTGTAAGGGAGCCTAGGCTGGTGGAACAGGCTGGCTCAGCGGTAATCAGGTGGCACCCTGGGGGCGGGGGTGTGGACAACACGTCACAGCATCTAAGTTCCTTTTTTCAAAAGTAACTTGGGACATGGGCTCCAACTTTCCTATCAGTTTTCAGTGAGGATCTGATGTGTATAAATCACTTTTGAAAATGGGACCTAGACTCCTGAATCACTTAAGGGTTTTTGAAAATTTTACCCCTATTAACTTGACTTGTCCATCCCACTTCTCAAGTAGAATTGTTCCTCCCACTGTATATATACAATATAGTGAGGTTATGCAGCCATTAAAATGGTATACTCATTATTCTGGCATAAACATCAACAGCTTTTGTGTACCCACATAATATGGGATTGTCCTATTTAATCCACTAAAGGTGACTCTTTTATATTATAAAAAATGAAATGCTAGAGTGAATACTTAAAAAATATACACACACAGAACACTAGACATGAGTTCAGAAAGGAAGGGGGTAAGTTAATCCTTCCATCACTGAGGCACTAACATTACATGTGACTATTACAGGTGTCACCTGAGATAAACTTTTGGGTGGGGGTGGGGAAGAAGACATGTTGGCCAAGCAAGGATTTAAACTGCAAGGAATGTTGTGAATTTATATAATTTCAATGATGTTTGACTGCAGCAAAGTCTGATAAATGAAGACAACTGGAGAACTACTCAACGTATTGAGAGAAGTTTACCTGAACGACAGATCACTGACCTATTGGCAAACCAGTCCAGAAGGGCAGAAAGGTTTAATTCCATTAAGCAGTTACTTCAGATAAGTATTCAGAGCTTGCAATAACAAGAGCTTTGCAACAGGGAGAAATATTGGATTTCAAACTACCATGAAGCCTAAAAGCTCTCCATAGCCTCACTAGCTTAAAGCTAACATCTCATAGTTTCTCTGCAACCTTCACATTCCAAAGAGCTCTGCAGGGAATAGTGAGGCTTAAGAATGAATTAAAGCAGGAAAGTGATAGCAATAGTTAATACCTCAGTCATTATTTTAACACATTACAGATTCATCCATGCTCACTAATGAAGCAGAAAATGTAGCAACTTTTAATCAATGAGGATGTCTTTAAGTAACTTAATTAGCAAATGGCTTGAAAGAAAGAACTGAAAGCATAAAATTGACCAAGTAGTGATGACTGAATGGTACAACAGAATAGTTTATGTTCATTGGTGGAAAAATAACCAGTGAAATCAAATCCTGAGTAAACTTTAATGGGATTTGAAGTGCGTCCAGCAACCATTAAAGTCCTTTCAAGAAGGAGCTGCATTCATGCAATAAGGAAAAAGTAATCGAAGTGTAATTAAAAAAAATCCTAAACTGGAAATTTTGATAAAGTAAAACCTTTTGCTTTTTTAAACATTGCAAAAGTTAACCACAAAAGAAGAAAAAGGAAATTCCAATTAATAAATTAATATATTATGAGTACTGGACTGCTAAGCCAATCTTTTCTCACACTGTTTTGGCACTCTCTGGCTCAATTTGTTTCATATATCCCTTTTTTTTTATTATTACTTTGTTTTGGTCCAATCTCACCCCCCGTCATTCAATCCAACCTACATAGGTAGTTCCTTATGCTCATGTAAAGTCCCATTGAAGTCAGTGAAGCTCTGCATTGGCACAGACATCTACTTACATGCCTCTGATTCTAGGATTTCCCTTCCTGAAGCATAAGGGGGCACATTCAATATTTGGAATGTGTCGCTCTTCATTATCTGGAAGGTGTTCATTTTGAGATGGAAGTATCTCCCAGAACACATTAGGTTTTGGGTGTGTGTATAGGTTAGGTATTGTTTAAATCAAACTGTATGCTGAAGGGTTTCTTTCTTTTTTTAGGCTATTTTCTGTGTGTGATCACAATATTTGAGTCAGTGAGGAAGTCCCATTAAATGTGTCTGGTCCCTTCTGTGTTGACAAGATCTCCAGAAGAAACAGATAGACCTTGAGTTTGTTTTTGAAGAAAGAACTCATGTAGAAGAGAAGAAAGCTGGGCAGAAGTCCTCCTCATTATTTTGGAAAGCATTCCTGTTGAAAATAATTGCACATTTCTTCTAAACTGAATTAAAATAAAAAAATTGCCCTCTTTAAAAAAAAAAAAAAGTTTCCTGTATTTGTTATATTCCTGGTCCTTCTTCATATTCTCCAACATCCCACATGCATTTCTGCCAGTCTATTATTGCCCTAAAGGCATTTTCAACCTGCTTTCTAAAACTAAATTGAGAATAGTGAGAACTCCCAATCAAGGTCTAGATTTTCAAAGATGCAATTTGTGTTCTTTGCATGCACAGCTTGTGCTGACCAAGACAAGTTGACATCGCACCACCGGCCCGTCTCGCCCGCCCCGTCGGGGAGGTGGAGCATGAGCGTACGTGCTAGGACCCGATAGATGGTGAACTATGCCTGGGCAGGGCGAAGCCAGAGGAAACTCTGGTGGAGGTCCGTAGCGGTCCTGACGTGCAAATCGGTCGTCCGACCTGGGTATAGGGGCGAAAGACTAATCGAACCATCTAGTAGCTGGTTCCCTCCGAAGTTTCCCTCAGGATAGCTGGCACTCGTCCGTCTCGTCGGCAACCCACCCGACCCTTCTTGAAACACGGACCAAGGAGTCTAACACGTGCGCGAGTCACAGGCTCGAACGAAAGCCCATGGCGCAATGAAGGTGAGGGCCGGCGCGCGCCGGCTGAGGTGGGATCCCGAGGCCACTGATTCGCGGAGGGCGCACCACCGGCCCGTCTCGCCCGCCCCGTCGGGGAGGTGGAGCATGATTCTCATGTGAGGATTGCATGCATGCAAATCAGCTTTTGGTTCTTAGCTTTTACAATGGCAAGTTTGCTGGAAGTGAAAAGAGCCACATGCTGCTGCTGAAAAGGCATGTGGGGGAAGGCAATGGGGGCAGCTTAAAATTACATTTCTCACTTCCCAGTCCATCCTTTCTCCACCTCTCACTGCCATCCCTGTATCCCCTCTCATTTCATCTGCCAGTGTCATAAAAGCCACCCCGGCTGGGGGAATTCTGCACCAAATATTTAAAAATCACTGCACACAATATTTTAAAATTCTGCAAAATTTTGCCAATTTTATTTGTCAAAATAACATAATATAATCACACCAGTTTCCATTATTTTGGAAATTTATTTCAAAATACCTGTCAGCAAGTATGTCTATAACAATACAGACAATGAAAAAGATTCAGGAAATGTTTTTTGTCAAATAGATTCCTTACTAGGCATATTAATACAGAACTTTGAGTAATTCATTTACACTGCAATACAGAACTGTATTTCCCACCCTCCTCAGAAGCAATGCAAAGCCTGGGGGAGTCAGGGGTAATGGAGGAGCTGAGGGAGAGGGAAGGGGTCTGGGAGTGAACCTGAAGGGTTGTTGGGTGTGGGTCTGAGAAATATGGAACAGGTTTCTTTTTTAGGGGGGAGGGGAGACAGGGAGGGACTGTTAGGGAGCCTCCCCCATGCAGACCCTGGCTGACCCCTAGCCTCTCCCATTCAGTCAGGTACCCCTTTCCCTATCCCCATGTAGCCCTGCACCCCACTCAGCCACCCCGTATGTGTCCCTGCACCCCTCCCCCATCCCCATGTGTCCCTGTGCCCCTACTCAGTCACCTCTCTTGCCCCATGTGGCCCTGAACCCCATCCCCATGTGGCCCTGTGTCTCCATTCAGCCACCTCCTTCCTCCATGTGTCCCTGCACCCTCACCCCCTGTTCCCTTGTGTCTCTCTGCCCCCACTTAGCAACCCCTTCCCCCCATGTGGCCCTGCACTTCCACTTCCATTTAGCCCCTGCCCCAGTTTGCCCTCTCCCATTAGCCCTTATGAAACCCAATCTGTGACCCCCCACAGCAGTCCCATATGCCCCATGCTGTCTGTCCCCCTGTATTCCCTGTCTCTTCACCTGGCCCCACCAGCAGGGTGCTGGGAGGAAGGCAACATCTTCTCTTCCTTAGCAGCAGCTGCTCTGTTTTAGTGCCACAGTGGCCCCTGGTGGGCAAAAGGCAGAACTGCAACAACTTTCCAGCAGAAGTTATTTTCTACAATATTTATATGTATGTGTGTGTGTGTGTGTGTGTGTGTGTGTGTATCACATGAATTTTACGAGCACACAGTGATGCAGAATTCCCCCAGGAGTAACTATTGCTGACATTCCTAATACTTTAGTTACTCAGTTATAATTGTTTATAATGAACGGATGTTTTTTAATAACAGTTTTAAATATATTAAAACTATGTACATTTCAATATAATACATGTAATCCTCAATATGTTATATTTAGCATCTAAATATTTAATATTTGTATCAACATTGATAGGTCCCTTGATCAATGTCAGATTCATGCAGGTTCTCTCACTTAGTTTCCTTTGACATATACACACATTCCCAAACAGAAAATAATGGTATAAAGCTTTCCCCCTACAAGAGAGGATGGAAGAAACAGAGAGAGAGTAATTTCTATGTTTAAATACTTTAGAGAGATTCAGAAACTGTGTTGCTGGAAGTCCCTTAAGTACCTAGATAGGCAGATGGGTAGGTTGTTGGTTGCTAAATTCCTTGTTTATAACATCACACCATAACTGTTAGTGTCAAATCCTGGTATCCTTTCTCAGACAAAAGTGCTGATGAACTCCATGAGAGTTTAGCTTGAGTAAATGCAGCAGAATATAACCTATATTTTTATATCCCAAGAATGGTATTTGAAGGTTATATTCTCTAATCAATATAATAAGATTCTAGGATGGTCACTTTGTCTATGTGTTACTCTGAAGCCTAGAATCTCTGAGTTAGTGTGAAGTGATGGATACAGCTATGAGCATGGTTGATGGTTCATTTTGTTTGGAATATTGCTAGGTTGAATCATCACAGGGTGCTGTGGTCTGTTACTGTCCATTTTTAAAGTTTTCAGCCACATTGACAAATTACACCAGTGCAGTAGTGTGGGCTTTTAGCTACAGTATCACACATCTATGCCATGCCAAGAGTTCTAGTGCATTGTGATATGAAAGGTAACTCAACCAATCACCATCAAGGCTCTACAGTTAAGTTACATGCAACAATTTCATTGGTTATGTGAGGGAGACTGCACACATGATTGATTATTTGGTCCAACAGCCACAGTTCTTCAAAATCACCCACACAACAACACTACCAGCACACACAATAACTCCAAATACAAATACATGTAGCCCCTCACTGTTGCACTTTACCCTCATTCAGCATCTGCAGAAAGAAAAACAAATCTGCCATCACAACACAACACAACCCACCCACAAATCAACATAACCAACCTCACAACCAGCACACCACAGGATTTCAACTAGTAGCATAATCAAAACACATTTAAAACTGGAATGGGATAGTTCTTTCATAAAGTGATAAAATCAATGTTAACTTACATTTAATTAATTTTCAGTTCTTTTTCAAAATATTTATGAGGAAAGCAGTTGTTTCAAGCCAGATGAGCATTTTGTTTCCTAATATTTTAGTTTATTTTTATGATCATTATCTTCCACATCTGCTAACAATAAAGTGGGTTTAGAAGAAAACATTTTTAATATATTTGTTTACTGATCATCTATGCCGAATCAATTAAGAAAACAATAGAAGCACATATTGCAAATCTGTGCATGTGTGCCTAAATCAGACACACTCTACAATAGAAGAAATTAATTTTTAAATGTGCATTCAGTGGCAAAATGTCACACTAAATATAGTAGCATGTAAAAACTTTAAGAAGATCTGTTATGAGAAACTACTGTTCTTGTAACACTCTTATCTTAGTATAACACTACTTAGTGGCACAAAGGCTGAGGTGCTGCCACTTTGGAGTGGGAGAATGAGGAGAGGTTCTTCACTAATATCAGTGGCTGGAGGAATACTGTCTGTTGAGGACAGAGGTGCATCTGTTGATGGAAAGAGATGCACTCAAAGAAGTGGCAGTTGCTGCACCCTTTGCACCGCATGCAAACTGTCATGTGGACCACTCTGTACGAGTCCATGATAGTACAGAACTAAGAGTCTAAGAGGCTGAGAGCCCCATATTTCATTGTGCACAGTTACGTTAGGTGGTGGGCTACAGGAAAGGCAGGAGAAATATTGGGGCTAAGCAGAGACAGCTGGGTTGTGATGCTCTTACAGTCTTGAAGGGAGTCAATCGGGGTATGTGAAATCAACAGGGAGGCAGTACCCTGCAGAATAAGCTACCAGGGTGGGTGGTGTATCCTGATGCTGGGTACAAACAATAAACTTTGGCAATTATACAGAGAAGGCAAAGAAGACACGCCATTATCCTGCACCTAGAAAATAATCAGACGGTGTGATTACATTAATGCAAACAGGATCTCAACCTGCCCTGGTTGGAAAAGCTGCAAAAGGACATTTGTGTGAGACATACTTCTTTAAGCAGAAGGTTAGCCTGTTCAGTTTAGTCTCTAGAAATCATGCTATGATTTTGTTGTATGTGTCACCAGTTTGTTTCCATTATCCTTTAGAATCATGGAATTGTAGGACTGGAAGGGGCCATGAGAGGTCATCTAGTCCAGTCCCCTGCATTCATGCACTCGTGCACTTTTTCTCTATCTTTTGAATCTTGACACTTTGACATGTGCAGTGTGTGAACCCCCCCTTTGGGGAGGCTAGCCCCCCAGCCCTGCCCCTTCCCCCCGCCCTGCTTACCAGAGTCCCAAGCCCCCCGCTTCCCCATGTGGCTGGAGGAGCCCCACCCCAACCGCCTGGCCCGCCAGACAGCTTGCCCCAGCTGCACTGGCCAGCCTGAGCTGCTTGCCGGCCTGACCCCCGTGTCACTGGCCAACCCAAGCACCAGCCCCGACCCCTGGACCAGCCCAGGCCTCCGGGTGGCCCAAGCCCCGAACTCCAGGCCACCGGTCCAAGCTGAGCCCCTGCAGCCTTTTGGGGGAGAAGGGGAGCATGGCAGAGCCATAGCCTGGGTTAGGGGAGGCTTAGCCTTCCCTGGCCTATGATACCCGCCACCCATGCCCTTTGATAATAAACGTATTGTTGTGTTCTCTATAAATATATCTCAGGGTCGTTGTATTATACAAAGGGCAGATGTTGATATGAATCATTCAAACTGGTGTGTACACTGTTCCCTTGGGGACAGTAGCCCTGGTGTCATTGTGAGTGATCAGTGGATAGGGGGCTGGACACTACATGGGAACACTTCCTAGGGGCTCGGGGAACTGTGGTGCATATATTGTTAACCTGCAAGGCGAAGTAAGGGTTGGCATAGCCCAGAGGAGATGGTTTGGGTGGCCAACGGGTTGGTGGAGTCAGGGAGTTGACACCCAGTTAAGCACAAGCAAGTCTCCCAGTCACTGGAGGCAGGGGGTAACAAGGTGATTTACACCTTGTCACCTTGGGGTTCAGGGTACCCCAATAAGTATCACAGGAACCACAAAACCATAGGAAAGTGCTGCATTCAGCTCTTTCTACATCTGCAGAGAGCTGGGGGCAGGCTCATCCCCTTCAGAATTAATGAGTGTGCATAGGTTACCTAAAAATCCTCTAGAGTAAAAAGGTAAATTAATACTACAATAAATTGAAAACTAGTATAGTCAAGATTATTTGTAATATTGTTTTAAATCATGTGAGATGAGCAGTTTCATTTCAGTTTTGTTTCTTCTGAGCAATTGTCATCTTCACAAAAGCCCTGCAATTACAATTGGCACTCTTTTTGGTAGTTTCATTACAAGAGGCCAGGACTGAATGTGTGTGGATGCTAAATCCTTTTTCATGGCTCTATGAGACATGCCTTAGTGAAATTCAGAGAGAGAATTATTGGCTACCTCTTTTGTGTTGGACTTAAATCCCAGTTTCTTCTTTGGTTGATGTTTATATCTGTGTTAAGATTAGACCTAGTCTTCTTCTTAAATAATATAGGGCTAAATATGATTTCCCTTAAGCAAAAGATCTAACTGGTATAAATGGGACTATTGTATGTGAGTAGGAATTGGTTCATAGTGCTTTTGCTGAAGTGCATGCAGATAAAACCTTTTTTTTTACAGCAACAGTGCTTTAACTCTAAGTTTTATATGTAAATTCTGTTTTATCCATGGTTCTCCAAACACAGCTGAATTGGTCAGGCTGAAACTTTTGAAGGTCACACAACTGCCTACCATCAACTTTACTTGGAGTTACACACTTCTGTTCTACAGATATTACACATACACACATAATAGGTCATAAAATGTAGTATTCTTAGATATAACATTATATAAACTTGTCGGAATTAGATGAAATGCTTAGGACCTGCACCTGCAAAGAGGACAGCATGGGAGAACGCCAGCTGAAGTCACTGGGCTCTGTGGGAGTACAGGGATCTACATGGCTTTCATAGCAGGTGGCCTTAGACTTAAATTCTCTGGGGCAGGGACTATACATTTGCATGTTTATGTACAATGCCTAAAACAATGGGGACTTGATCCTGAATGGAGCCTCAGAGGATTACTGCAATGATGTGAGTTTGGCTAATCTCTTCCAGTAATAAGACTTACCTGATGTTTTCAAGTTTGACCAGGCTAAGGAAACTTTAAAATGAAGTAATACTGAAATAAGTGGAAATGTGTAAGTTTGCGGTTAACAAAATTTAAATAAGTTACATATGCATTGTTTAATTGTAAGGTTTATGTTAAAGTTTTATTGCTCCATCTGTATTGTATTTTTGCTGCTACAAAATCTTGCATATAGATTCCGATGCGGGGCAGGGAGATAGAGAAGGGAAGAAGTAAAAATTCTGTTTATTTCTTTTCTTTTCTTTTTTCTTCCTCTTCTAGTCTCTCTCTCAGTCACTCTTCCAACTCTTTTACAACTGACATAGGTCTTGCTATTCCTTGCGCATTACTTCTACTTAGTTTTATGTCATGCTTGGAAGAATTCCTTTTCCCTACATATTGTAGCATTAGGGCTTGTATGTGCAACACTTTTTTTTTTTTTTAAATAAACAAGTCTAAACATGAACAGTTTTATCTAGAACATGAGATGAAAAATGCATGTGATGTAGAGAACTAAGGTGTAAATTTCACAATTGTACATTTATTTATTATTTTGCTGAAGTGGGGGCCTATACAGCCATTGTGAAACTGCAATGTCCTAAATAAAGGTTTGAGTTTAGATTTAATAGCAGTTGCTCCATAGGAATTAAATATTGTGGAATCCTCTTAATTTGGAGAGACAAATGTATGGTTTAGCATGCCAGTTAATGGGCTACTCGGTTTAAGGAAAAAGGCTTGAAGAAGTATGAAAAGAGTTCAATAATAATAAATACTGCACAGAATAAAAATAAAATAATAAAATATTCAGAGCATGTCAATATGTTTTTATCTTTATATCTAATTATGTATTTGGCAACTTCTGTATTGAAAGTCCAGAGCCTAGAATTTCACACCTCCCTTCATATTTGATTATTGTTTCTTTAACATTTTCTGATCCATTCACTTTCGAAGGTGAGCCTGAATATCTTTCCAGTCAGTAAATTTAGGGCCTCTCACTGAATCAATGTGAGTTTTGCCATTGACTTCAATGGAAACAGGCTCAGGGCCTTAGTACTAATCTATTATTTGCTGTCATTTGGAGCTAATGCTGTCCTTACTGTGTGG
The DNA here is from genome assembly GCF_013100865.1 of Trachemys scripta elegans. Taxonomy (NCBI): domain Eukaryota; kingdom Metazoa; phylum Chordata; order Testudines; family Emydidae; genus Trachemys; species Trachemys scripta. The sequence goes on along the minus strand of NC_048299.1, from coordinate 127,211,092 downwards.
GCTGTGATTTGGATCATGGTGGCTATTAACAGGAGCAACGAGGTCTTCTTAATATAAGTAAATAATGAGTTAGTAAGTTGCATGCTTCTCTGACAGTATTCCAGCAGCAATTAAATGTGTTTAAAAGTCAGCCAGGGATCCAAAATACCAATTGATAAACACACAATCACTGGGGACTGGAGTGGACAACTCAGATAGGAAGATAGGACTTTACAGGTATGACTCACTCCCTGGAATGTCTTTTTAGTGTGGGGAGAGGAGGTGGTTATTAATAGGTTGGTGCATGTCTCACCCAAATTCAGACTTTTACATATTTCTGTCTCGCTCTTTCAAGCTTAGAACTGGACATAAATGGCTGAAACACAAAGAAGGAAATGTAAGTCCTTCAGTTATAGGAGTGCTCACTTCTTTGTAAAAAAAACATAAATAAACCATCATATTATTTATTTAATTATTCATTATACTTATTTTGCATTAACCTTTAATTTTTTTAGATATGCTGATTGTTTAAAATACACTACTTTACAGATTAATGTTGATGTGACTTGATGTGTGGTATTTGAAATCTAATTAGTCTAATTTTTGAAATCTAATAAGTGCTTTTAGCACTATATTTGCTCCATATTTTAGAAGAAAGGGAATCAGAGAAGCTCGTCAGTAAAATATTTACAGGGGAGAACGACACCAGTTGTGGTAAAAAGATGATCTTGAGAAGATCTTCATAAAGGAACTACTAAGGATGTGAATACCATTGAAAGAGTAGAGGCAACCTAAAGCTTCTTTAGGGGGTCTTCAAAGTATTTTTAATGTGCATGCACTCTGTGACACAAATTAAATCAGCAAGAAATGTGGGTACTGAGCACTAGGACTGAGTGAATAATTGATATTTTGCTTCAATGGCGGAACTGAAGAATCTGGGGGTGAAATGGCTTATTTGGAACTGAAACTACTTTTTTTGGATGGGGGGGATGGTTTTTCTTGGGTCAAATGAAATGAATCATTTTGACATTTTCAATTTTTTCCCTTTTTTTCCCTTTTAGCTGAAACTATTTGTTGAATTCGACCTGGATTTGTGAATTTTTTCGGTACCCTAAAAATTCATTGTTTGGCAAATTTACTTTTTGTCAAAAAATTTCATCCACCTCTACCCAGCTCCAGGCACTTTATAATGGAAGGAGAAAAGAAACAAATAATATTAAAACCCCAGGTGGCTTTATTCTTCCTTCAGCAAATAACTTCAGTATACTTTGCGGAAGATATTTGCTCTCTTTACAGGCCTTGATCCATTTTTAGAGAGAGGAACAGACGATGTTCACTAACAGTCTGAGTAGCTCAGTATCTGCTGATGAAATGAGTACAATTTTAGAATCACTCAGGGTATGTCTACACTACCCGCCAGATTGTAGGGCAGCGATCGATCCAGCAGGGGTCAATTTATCGTGTCTAGTCTAGATGCGATAAATCGACCCCTGAGCGCTCTCCTGTTGACTCCTGTACTCTACTGCCACGAGAGGCGCAGGTGGAGTCGACGGGGAGTGGCAGCAGTCGACTCACCATGGTGAAGACACCACGGTAGGTCGATCTAAGTATGTCGACTTCAGCTACGTTATTCACATAGCTGAAGTTGCATAACTTAGATCAATCCCCCAGCTAGAGTAGACCAGGCCTCAGTCTAATACAATCCTCATCTGACTTACTAGTACAAAAGTAAAGTTGACGGAAGTTGCCTATCAAGTTAGAACTTTGAATGTTTAATCCTATATACCACACTTTGGGGCCATGTCATGCCATCAGTTTTTAAGCAGAATGCCCCATTGAAGTCAATGTTGCAAAATTGATGGTGCAATATGGGTTTCTGGGAGCTGCTCAGTGGAAAACAGAACATGTTCACTCTGTATTTTTGCCAGTTACCTTTCTGCATGTAGGGCTTGATCCAAAGCACATTGAAGTGAATGTGAAGCTTTCTTTTGACGTCAGCAGGCTTTGGATCAGAGCCAGTAATACATCTGGCTATAATTGTAATATCTTATGAGTGACAAGAAAATCAACTGAAAGGCCCATTTTTGTAATTTCTGCTACTGTTTGCTTGCCACATTTATGGTTGAATGTAACATGTAGAATCATAATAGGATTAGGAAACAGATACAGATAATAAAACTGAGATATTTGCATAGTTCAGTGTTACTTTTTGTATCTTAGTCATGCATATCAGACAGTCATATAGTTTATCAGATGTATGATACATCTCTTTATTGTAAGAAGAAAAAAATTGTAAAGAATGATGAAAGTGTTGAAGCAGCTTTTGTGTAAGGGATTCATCCAGAGACAAATAAAGTTAGTGTATTACATACTGAATCCGAAATCTAGCACTGGCTTTTTTTTCCCCCCATGCCTGGCTTCCAGCCTGACAAAGCAGCTGCCAGGAGTCTGCTGGGTCTCCATTTATCTTCACTTCCAGTAATAGCACCGTCTGTTAATTGCTGTAGGAGATGCTGGCCTGCTCAGGATAGCGTGGGATTATTAAACTATGCTGGTAACATGGTGTAATATGACAGTGCTGAGGAGAAGCCCTGGAATGGAGATGCGGACGAGGGCAGATATAAGGAGGCTAAAACAAAATAATAACATTAATCCAATTTTATATTAACTGTTGTCCTAACTTTTGTCCATTTGTAGACTGTGAGCTCTTTGGGGCGCCGGAACAGTCTCTTCCTGAATGTCTGGAAAATTCCCAACTCATTGGGGATGCTACCAAAACAAACATATGGTCATCACCACCATCATCATCTCCAGGCTGCTAAGTAGTGAGAGAGAGGAGAAAGTAGTGTAAGGAGATCTAATTTGGTTGGATCAGAGGTATGATTATTGTTTGTTAGAGAATTTAGAAATTCTTTATCAATATCAGCCAAAGAGCCAGAAAGACATGGAAATCTAAACTAATAGTTTCCTTTATATTGTCTTGTTGTAGAGAGGGATGTTTGCTCCTTCCCACAAAAACAGACACCCCAAAGTGGGCATGGGGTTAGCTCAACAAATCTGAAAATGCCTTGAAATCTGTGGAGAAATCCCTTGTATTGTTACAGTCACCTACAGATGTTAGCGTATGCTAATTTCAGGGCTAGGTAAAGGAGGCTAGTTACCAAGAGAATTGTTAAATTTGAATAATCACTAGTGACCTAATCGGGATAGATAACCCTCCCATTCCCGTCTGTCACAGACATTTCATAAGTGAGCACCTTATCATCCTGCTTTCTAGATGTTAAAAATAACTTTTCAGAAAGGATCAAATCATACACAGTTGTGACAGTTATGAGTGACTATTTGGGTAAAATGGTGTTTTTTCCCCTTTTAGCAAAAATATCACAGTTTGCAGTAGTTGTAGTCATGAAAAGTAAACAGTCTCTCTATATTCAGTTATCTAAAGAAAACACACAAATATTATACCAGAAAAAAGCCCACATACACATGTCTTATTCCATTAAACAAATGGAAAATATTTACCCCCTTTCCCTGAGAGGATGAATACATTTGTTTCTCCAGAATTATTTTAAATTAGTTCTGGGACTTGAACAATTTACAGTAAATAAATTCTCTCCCTGTCACTGGATTTTATTTATCCTAGTCCAATCATTCTTTAAAAAACAAAACAAAACAAAAAAAAACCCTGCAGTTCTTAACTATTAACATTAGTAACTCTTCCAAATTAATTTACATGAAAACTCCCTTGTTGTTCCCAAATAACAAATCCCTCAGCCAGTGTACTTCCAAGATTATCTGCATTTACTTTAGCACTGATTTCAGTTAGTCTGAAAAATTGATATGAGACCAGGCTCCTTTCCAGAAGCATTACCAATAAGAATTTACTATTATTTCACTCCCTTTTGGTACAACCTATTGCAGAGACTGGAGGTGAAGGTAATCTGAACACAGTGGACGAGTATTGATTTACAAACAGCTGTTTTGCTTTGCAAAGCCTTCTGATGGAATTGTTTATAAAACAAATAAAGTTCAGCTGGCTATTTTTATTGTTTATTAATTTACCATGGATGTCCCCAGAAGTGTGCTAGGCATCATTCAGGCAAATTAAGAAAAGACAGTCCCAGCCCTGAACAGTTTAGAGGCCAAGATTTTTGTGTTTAAATGTATAACATAAAAGATCAGAGCTATGCTGTCTCTGTTGATTCCCTGCTGGTTCACAGTTCAAACTCCTATCTCTCACCTCACTAAATAGCCACTCAGTATAATAGTAAGTCTCTCTGATAGAATCTCTGAGATGGCCTTCAGCATTCCCATTCCCCATCAATCCGCTTTATCCCAATTTCTTATTTCATCCACATAACTGTTGATCTTCATCCTCCCTAGAGTATGACTCCTCCACTGTATGTTAATACAGACTCTTCACCCATCACATATGCACCTGGGTCTTGTGTTGTTATTGTCCCTGGAACTCTACTTCCAAAACACATTACCCAAACCAGGCATCCCTCAGACTCTTTAATATCTGTCTCATTTGGGGCTCTTTAGGCTGAAATGCATAGGTAGTGGGTCTCTTAATAATTTGTGGCAGACTGATTATCATTTGGGTTATTCTCTGGAAAACTGGTCAATTTGAGTCCTCAATTTCCCATTTACCTTTCCTCTTGATTTAAGTTTTATGGTTATTTGTTTCGTCTTAAATTTGCCTGATCTGGGACTCAAACATACTCTAAAGCTGAATACTTACCTGCTTGCTGGCTTCCAATTTCTCTCCTCATCATTGAGCACTTCAGCACACACTCCAACTTAGCCACACCCAAGACTTTCAATTTTTTTGCATGCTCAGCCTCTATTCCTTTACTCAGCCAAGTTCTTTTGCCAGCTGCTTAGTACGTCTTCTCCAGTAGGATTTGGTCAATTTGTTTTATTTCACTAGCCCAGCTATTACATTTATTTTCAGTTGGGCTGCAGCACATGCTGGAATATTGATGGCATGTTCAGATTCGTTATCTGTGAGACGGGGGATAGTTTGGAGGCTATGCCACTCCAATATGGTTTATTGCTGAAGGTCATGTTAACTTCTTTTGTGTAGTTCAGGTGACTGGTAATGGGATATGGATCTTTTCACCTTTGAGACAACTGCTCAAATCTTCCTCAAGATGGTAGTGGTCTAAAAGTTATTACTGGCTGACAGTTTTTCAATAGCCTTTGTCAAGTGAGTTGGTCATTTCAGTGAAGTTCCTGATGGACAAGTTTCCACATCACAAAAAACCCACTATTACAGTGAGAACTCTTTTCGACAATCTCAGCTGCAGAGAAGGCAAAGACTGGATAAATCAGAAGACTGAAAACCTATATGCGGCCCTCACATCAGGGTTCAGATAATGCAGGCAGTGCTGGCCTTAGTACTTGTGGATGGTCCAATAATGTTAGCAATGTCACTTGTTCAAATTAATCTGCATTCAGCGTCACTCTTTGTGAATGAAACAAGTGGGACAACTCAAGTAATTAAACTTAAGAATGTGCTTAGGTGCTTTGCTGAATTGGGGTCATAAGTAAGGCTATGTTTTAGTCAAGGACATTTTTAGTAAAAGTCATGGACAGTTCACAGGCAGTAAACAAAAATTCACGGCCCGTAACCTGTTCATGGCTTGTACTATATACCCCTAACTAAAAGTTGGGGTGGGGAGCCAGGGGTGCACTGTGGGGGGCAGTCTGTGGGTGCCACGAGTGCTGGGGGGGATTGGCCCAAGACCTCCGCTGGGGCTACGGGGAAGGCGGGCAGTGGCCCAGGACCCCTGCTGATGCTGGAGGCAGGTGGCAATGCACTGCTCAGGACCCCCACTGGCACTGGGAGCGGGAGGGCTGGTGGGACTTGCCGGCTCCTTACCTAGCTCCGCACAGCTCCCCGAAAGTGACCGGCATGTCCCTGCAGCTCCTAGGGTGAGAGAAGGCCAGGGGGGCTCCAAGCACTGCCCCTGCCATGAATTGCAGCCAATGGGAGCTGCAGGGACGGTGCCTGCTGGCAGGGGCAGCACGCAGAACCCCCTGACCCCTCCTCCTAGGAGCTGCAGGTACATGCCGGATGCTTCTGGGAAGCTCCCCCCAAGGTAAGTGCCATCCCGCACCCCAAGCCCCAGCCCTGAGCCCTCTCCCACTGCTGCTGCTGCTGCTGTTGGCCCCGGGACTGCCTGAGCTCGGGCAGTCTTGGAGCCAGCCGTACCAGCCACTGCAGAAGTCACAGAGGTCACAGAATCCGTTCCTTTAGTTCCGTGACCTCCGTGACAGACACGCCTCCTTAGTAATAAGCAGTGTGAATTTGCTGAGTTCCAGCCATTTTCAATAATATCTTGGTCCTGGTACCCTGGATTTTCTTACAAGGCTATAGGTATTCTGAAAATAATATTTGGCTCATAGGTCTACACTACAGAATCATGAACAAAATGTTAGTAAGAAGGTAAAAAAAAAGTTGATGTTCACAAATTTGATATATATTTAATAGAGAGAAATTACACCTGCCTGTTTATGGCGTATATTGCAAAATCCATAGATCAGTGTACAGGAGATCGTCATTTAGTGTTTTATCATCAACACTTTCTCCCCTTTTTTTTAAAGAGTCATGAAGTTTTTCAAGGTCTTTTTTAAATTCTGAGAAAAACTCATTACCCCATTTACATTCTGATTTGTGGCATCAGTTTGATTTGATCATAAAATATGACATGCTAAGCTATGCTAAAAAGACTGAAATGTTTGTAAAAGAAAACAATTGTTTGTCTTAAATAGAAATACAGTTTCAAAGATCAGAATAATGGTTCATTTTAATTTAAAATAATCCTCAACATCTCTAGATTTTGGTAAACCCATGTAGATATCTATAGACACTTTTTTCAAGTGTTGTAGGTAATTAAAGTGAGGGATTGTCCCAATATTGCCCTATATACAGAAGACATAAGTATTATTTGAATGCATTTTATAAATTGGCCAGAAGCAAGATAATATAATTACAGTACACTTGAAATAAAATGTTGAAATAGAAGCATTTAAATTAGCAAAACTATTATGCGGGACTGGTATTATTAATCTTCAAGAGGTAAGGCAAAGGGATTTTTAATGAGTTTTAAATGTGAGGCTAAGATTGATGAAAATTCTTCTTTTGGCTCTCAAGGCAGAGAAGCATGCACGAATGGTGAAGTGTGGAAATACCACACAAGCTTCAGCTGAAAAATAAGGACAAGCTTGCAGGTGGTTAATTTTGCTTTCCTGTTGCAGGTCTAATTATTAGTTTGTTATTCTAAAACATAAACTGAGGAATGCACAAACTGGAATCTTAGAAGTTCAGTTCTTAGTTATCTGCGACTATTTAAATGGAGCACTATGATGTGGAAAAGCTATTTGCCCTTTACTAAACAAAACAGAGATTGTTATTTGTTTTGTCAACCTTTTCTAACTTCTTGTCATAGGCATGTATTTTTTTTTTAAATATTCCCTCCACCTTTTTTTTACTCCACTATTGTTTTCATAATTTTACCATAGTTCAGTCAGAGCAACAGAAGTACATTAGTATCTAAGTCTTCTATGGTACAAATGCATAATAATCCACTGAAGTAATTATTAGATAGCACTGGTTTGTGGTTTAAGCCTCCCTAACTGTTCACCTGCAAGAGTGCATATGCAACTCCCTTCAGTGCCTATAACAAGTATAGAAAAGGTGACAGAAACAGAATTTATTAGTAGTCGCCTGAAGCTTACCATGGGCTATAACTGAACCAGTGAAGCAAAGAACTTTAGATTGTGATAATATTACAAAGCATTTTTGATGGAAATTGTATAATTTTATGTCATGTGAATGTGTAATATAATAAAACATTAAATAGAAATCAAATATTGATTAAATATGTTCAGCCAACCGTAACTTCAAATCCATTGAGATAGATTTGAAAGTTCAATGCTATTTTTAATCCTACACTTCAAGTGCAGGACCTTTTGGTATCTGTATAAAGAAGGCCAGAATCCTGATGTATATCGCACACACCCTTTTGAAACACCACTGGACTAGGAGGACATGTATTTTTCTGGGTGAGCTGTAGGGGGGTTAACATAGATCCAGCACAAGGAATGTTGTTTTCCCAGCAGAAAATGATTTGGGAACATATATAGAGGAATGTATTAAAACTTGACAATTTGACATCTATTTATCACACAGTTTGCGGTTCATCTCATCACAAAGGGACATGTAGCACTGCAGAACTACTGTAGCACAGCAGGTGATCTGGCCATTGTGCCTCTAGAAAGCCAGATAAGTCAAAGTTTGTTTAAATGAGTTCTGACTTGCTTTCCTAGACTTCTCATTTTCCCATTTTCCTATACTGAAAAAATCTTGGATGTATCAGTTCCAAAATCTGTTACCCAAGGGGCAAATCCTAAAGCCTTAGTCAGTCCTTCTGAAGACCATGGAAATTTTGCCTGGGTGAAAACTGAGTAAGGACTTCAGGATTTAGCCATAAATATGTGACTGACATTGTAAACAGGAATAAATCACTTTTTAATATCAAAAAACATGACTTAATTCAAAATGTCAGTGACCCATCAAGTCTATTTTACACTGTCAATGAGTGCTGGAGGAAGGAAAAGTCCCAACAAAAACATGATAACCTGCCTTTAAGCCTACAAATAGCTCACTTAGAGGGCCCTTCAGGTATTCTGGCTTAACCCTCCACTGATAATGCAGGAGACTATGACCAAGTAATATCCTCTGTGAATGAGGAGGGTGAAGAAGAGCAGCAATCAAGGTCTGACACACAGGTTAAGATGTGGGATAGGGGAGTGAAGTGATTTAGCTTTCTGCCATACAACCCTAACCTCAGGCTTTTGGCCTAAGATTAAGGCTTATTTGTGATTTCTCAACCCTGCTTTAAAATATAAGACTTTTAGTGTTGCAGCTGTGAAGATGACACAGAATAGAGGAGACATAGAGAAGCGGGACTTATGGCAGTGAACTGCAGAGATGACACTTCTTGAGCAGTCAAATTTCAAAAATGGTCCCTGAGTTTGGATGCCTCAATTTTGGAGTACTCAGTTTCGGACATATTGGGCTTGATGTTCGGCTGTGTTAAACACCCAAAAACTGAGGCACTCAGTGCTCATTTTTGGAAATGTTGACCTTCAGGTTAAGTATTATTTTTCTGATTTAAAAAAATAGATATTGGTGTCGATTTGTTTTCATATGGCAAAGGGAAGCCTCGGGGACAGGAGTGTGAGGAGCAGCCAAGAGAAAGATCATTGTCTTCTGAAATTTCCCACTGTACAGATTTCCTCTCCACCCACTTAGTTATAGGGTCTGTCATGGGAGATTGATTTAAATCATGATTTAAACCACTATGTGGAAAGCCTCAATTTAAATAATCAATTTTAATCAACTTTTCCATTTGTACGTCAGTTATTTTCCAAAGCAAGGTGCATTCTCATTGGTTGATCTAACCATTAAATGATGTTGATTTACAGCTAAACAGAGCCTTTGCGCTAGAGTTGGTACATTTTTTGATACCTAGAAGGGTACACTGTAACTGTATATATTTATTTAAGGAATTTTAAGGCTTCATATTTACAGATACTTATTAATTGTACATGTTTAGTATATTAGAAAATGGTGAATGATACATTGCTTATTTACTAGGTATTTAACTTTTTGATTCTGGTTTGTGTCAAGCTGCATTAGGATAGTCACTGGAATTTAACTGAATACACAAAGTAGCATATAACATTTATTTGTATTAAATAGAACAACCTTAAATGTTTTTGATAAGAGAAGTTTGTGTCCACAACATGTTTCACTTTTACAACTAAATGGTTTATTAAACAGAGGAATTAGCTGTAATCAGTGAAAACTGATTATTTCAGGTCAGCCTGACACAATTTTCAAATATGCCTAAATTAAAGTTACTGGAGTTTAAGTGCCTAGTCTTGCCTATGTCTCTTGAAAATGAGGCAGTCTCCTAAATTACTTAGGCAGACCTATTGTGCCATATTTATAAAACTTGACCTCAAAAGTTAGAGGTTTTCCCCCTCAGTCTTTCTTTATATAGAAAAGCAGCCTTTTATTTTCTAGTTTTTATAGAGGCTCATAGATTCATCATATTTTTATTTAATTTTTTAAAGAGATTATAATAAGTTTAGACCTTAACATATTTTGTCTTAAATTCAGATCTCTTTTTAAACAGGTTTATTTTTAAAAAGATAAACGTATAATTTAAATAACAAAGTTTAAAAAACCATTGATTTTTATCCACCTTAGAGCTCAAGGTGGCTTGTGGGGCAGTCACCCTCCCATCTTCACACCACAAAATGGAATCCACCCGCAGAACTATCTTTGCATTTGCTACAGTAGTTTCAAGTGAGCAGTATCATGTATAGCCCCTGATATCCCTCTCCATGGTTTATGTTAGTAGGTTAGCATGGTTGTGGATCGCCTTGCCAATCCCATCTCTCTTGCAGCCTGTCCTGTATGCTCCTTTGCAGAATATTGCTCCACAGCACACAAGGGGTTCACTGTTCTCATGTTCCGCCTGTGTTCAGCCTCTCCCCCTCCATAGCAGAAACCTAGGGCTTCCTGAAGCCAGGAGAGTGGGAAGAACTAAGTCCACCCTTAAAATATATAGGTTTAGGGTGAGTTTTTCAAAAGCTCCTAAGTAACTTAAGAGCACAAGTCCCATTGAAACTCAGCAGGACTGGTGCTCTTAAGTCACTTAGATGCTATTGAACATCCTCCCCTTAATGTTTTTTTTTTTCCTCCTGTGTTTCTTCAAGGCAGCATTTCATAGCACTCAAATCCTGTCTCAAGTGCTTGGGAATACAGAAGCTAGGTCTGAATTCTGCCTTCAGAAATGTACTTGGAGCTCCCAGTACAGGAAGTGCTTACGCTCATCAGAGAGCAGTATGTTGCCTATAGATTTTAAAAACATGCAGACTTCCTTAGCGATAGATCTTAATTAGAAATTTAAAGGGCTAACAGCTATTCTTACTTCTTGTTGTTAGTCTGCCAACCCAATTTTGCCAAGGAGTGGAGTCATGTTTTGATAAACAAATACATTAATATAAAATAGAAATAAAGAGCATCCTTTCTGATCCTCCTCTTCCTCTCAACAATAAAATCCCACTCTTAACAAACTGGATTATGCAAAATGAAAATAATGGTTCACTTTTGGTCTGGGAGGAAGGGAATGTTACTTGTATAATTGATGTCACAGTGTTAGAGAAAGCTTCCTGTCTGACTGTTTGAGGTTCCCAGAAAGACCACTTTATGGAGGTAACTCATCAAGAATGACAAAATGATAAAAATCTCTAACATCACTTCCGGGCACTTCCAACAGACAGGGTTTTTGTTTTTGTTTTTTTAAAATCCAGATATAATATCGTACATTACGAAATTTAGAGTACATTTTTGTTATGAAAAATGACTAAAAAGAGCATTTTGGGACTCTGTTCCTCAATGATTTCTCTATCGAATGTGTTGATGTTTTTTTCTAAAAGTCTTGTAATCTTAACCTGGGATCCGATGGTCAAGTCTCCTTGTTGCACATTATCACCAGTAATAAAGCTTCTGGAGGTCAAACAGGTGTAACTCTGTTTTCTAGATTATTTTCTCATGACATCTGTGGATTTTCATAAATGTAAGTGATTGGAGCTTAAACAATCAAGTTGATAATGCCAAAAGCAGTGCAGAGCTCAGCTCATTCTCCTAAACCTATACTGGCACTGCAGGACTAGTAGGCATAAAAATTAGTAAACACATATTTTAATTATTTAAGTAAGCAGATATGACTTTGAGTATAAACAGGGAGCAGGCCTCTGGAATAAGGAGGAGACACTTTTACTTTTCACTAAAGCAGATCCATGCTTTAGGTGAATAGAAACCCTGAAATTACACCACAAAGAACTGTTAGAACATTTCTCTGAGCATTGTGGGCAGGAATTCTTCTATTTGTGTTGCACCTACCCCCACTAGTGGATAGGAAAACCTGTCCTGGGACTCACCAAAACTAACAAAGGAGAATAGATATAGATATGGCTTCTCCTGGCCCATTTCTTTTTACAGTGTCAATTTACCCTTTGTGAAGAGAATAAACAGCAGATGACAACTTCTCCTAATCCAACACCTGCCAAAAATACAAAAACAACCTCCCACACACACGCACACACACATATACACACAAAGAAGAAGAGGAAGAGAAGCAAATGGATAACTTTTTCATAAATCAATCTCTCCTTGATGGAACAGAAATCTGGAGAGTGGTATCACTCACTTGGCCTGCTCTTCCTTCACTGTAGAGACTGAGGGCTTGTCTACACTACTGCTTAAGTCGATATAAATTACATGTGAAAAAGCCACCTCCCTGACTGATGTAAGTTACATCGACTTAAAGCAGTGTCCACACTGTGCTATGTTGGCAGGAGACGCTCTTCCACTCAACAAGCTGGAGTAATTAATGCCAATGGGAGAACACTCTTCTGTTGGCATAGCACGTCTTCACCAGGTGAGCTACAGTGGCTTGCAGCTGCACCGATGTAGCACCCTTTGAGTTTAATTCACCACTGTGTAACTCCAGTTTTATGCCAGTGTAACTATCAAAAACAATGGTGTCTCCCCCCCCACTCCTACTCGAGGTTTTTGGCACTACTTTTCAAAAGAGAAAAGAAGAAAAAACATTTAAAATAATTCTTCTAATAAATGGAAGAACATCAATACAAGGAAAATAACTCTAGCCTGACAAAATCTCTGGTCTTGCTCCGGCAAAGCAGAGCCAATAAAATATTAAGCATGAGGGGCAGAATCAATTGGTTATCATACGATTTATTCTTGTGATTCCTGGTTAAGGATTCAAAGTCTGTAGACTTAGCATGTTGTGAACAGGTAATATTTTTGGTTATAAAACATTCAATATAGTGGACAGAAAATGTTAGCTTGACATTACAGGGGATGATCAGATATTCCAAATAAAAGGCCAAATGCCTAGAAATAGATCCTTTGCAGATAAACGGTATTAGACTGGAAAGACATCTGTCAAATGTCAGCTGCTGAAACCTTGCAGCTATCTGAAACCAATCAAATGTCAGAATAATCTATTGCAGTATACAGAGTTCATCTTTAAGCGGTTGTAATCATCAGGCCAATTCCATGAGCCACACACAGGAAAAAGGGTTTTATTTATAAGCATGATAATGCTTTAAGTGAAATTCGAAATACAGAATAAAGACATTTTGGTTTGATGAGGCTATGGATTCTAGCATGGTCATTACTGCATAGTATCTCAGGGGATCTGTAAGCATCTAGCACTTGTATTTGATAACTGCCTTTTTATTTCTGAGTGGCAAGAAACATAATAAAAAAGAAAAGAAAAGTAAATGATGGTCTAAACCACTTATGCAAAACAAAGCTTAAATTATTCAAACACATGCATTGTTATGTTAATTTTTAACCTTAAAAAATGTTGAGATAAATTGTTTTGCACACAGGTGACTGTTAGTGGAATAACCAGATTTAAAAGGTTGCCATCTCAAATACGTCCCATTTCAATACTGTGCAAAAGACATGTCAGATGGTTGTTTACTAGTCTAAGTAAAGATCATTCTGTATGCCACAAATATCGTCAGTGTGACTAGGTGAAAGTATGCTCTAGTAGGAGGGCTCTGACTCAGCCGTTGACCTGCAAAGTCACACACCACCCCATCCTCCTGTGCCTCTGTTTCCCATCCTACACTTTGCCTGTCATATCAGAGGTATTCAGGACAAGGGCTGATTCTCACTATGTGTTTACACACAGGGCCTAGCACCATGAGGTTCCAGTATTGGTTGGAGCCTCTAAATATTACTGTGATACAAACTAGAGGGTTGCACACACTGTTTCTGTAGGAAAATGCCATTGCACAGACCAGGGACTCCTTTCAGTATTCCATGCCCCCCCCCCAAACTCCCTATGTGCCACTGTGCCATATCCCTCTATTTCACGGATTCCCTTTCACCCATACAGGGGTTCCCCATTCTACCCTCCCCATGCCAGGAGCTCTGTGTGCCCCCCATCTCCCACTGTGTGCCATTTCCCTCTTTCCCCTGTGTTCACCCACCATTCCTATTTCTTTTCTTTCTGTCTGGTTGATAAGACATTCAGGGTGTCAACATTTTAAACTCTATTGGGAGGAGGGGTAGAACTGGCCAGTGCCATTATGCTGGAAGATATTAATGGCAGCCATCAGACTGGTTCATTGATCTGTAGAGAATCACAGACCTGGTTGAAGTTGATAGGGGCTGCTAACCAGATGCCAAGAGCTCCATGTGTCCCCTGTTCAGAGCCGTCCCTTGGGTATGGTGAATCAGGGTGACCGCTTTGGGCCCCACACTTGTGGGGCCCTGCAGCCAGCGCAATTTGCTAGCACAGTCAGTCCCGGAAGTGACGGATTCGTCACTTCCGTCCCAGGCCCCGCACCCCCCAGTGACGGCCCTGCCCCTATTTCTGCTTTCTACTTTTTTGATTTTCACCATTATCATTAGGGTTCTGCCCATTGATTTCTGGAACATTCCCTGAAAAATTGGAATTGATCTGATGCAGCGTTCAAAAGTTATTGCATTACACAGACAAACAGAAATGCTGTCAAGTTAAGTGTAGGATCTTATCTTGCCTGGCCAGTAATGAGTGCAGGGCCTCACCTTGTTTGGCCAGTAATGAGTGCCACCTCATCAGTAGTCTGAGCACATGGATCAGCCAAGATATGGATTTGGGCAGCAACTGTAGAAACCTTATTAGTAGAAACCTTTTCATCTGCAGAACTTGGTCCTTGTAGGTTAAGGGTTTAAAGCACATTATAAGTGCAGCACAAGGAATCTTGGACTACTGCCATCTGTGTAGGACCTAATGTGTGGATAGAGGATTTCAGTTCTAAGTGCTGTCAGTCTGGCACACCTTTTCATGATTTCTTATTTCATAATTTACATTGAGAATTATGAATTGTTTTCCAGGATTCATTAAAGCAGTTTTCTGTTCTGATTTTTTAAAAGTTTAGCAATGCACTTAATAAGTAACCTCAAAATTATTAGTTTTAAAGGAAGAATATGTATAATCTTATCAAGGTTCCTTCCCCACTCTGAACTTTAGGGTACAGATGTGGGAGACCTTCATGAGAAGCTCTAAACTCAATTAACAGCTTAGATCTGGTCCGCTGCCACCACTCCCAAAGTGCTAATTCCCTTCCCTGGGTAACCTTGAGAGACTTCACCAATTTCCTGGTGAATACAGATCCAAACCCCTTGGATCTTAAAACAAGGAGAAATTAACCCCCACCCCCTCCTTTCTCCCACTAACTCCTGGTGGATCCAGATCCAACCGTTTGGATCTAAAAGCAAGGAAAAATCAATCAGGTTATTAAAAAAGGCTTTAAATTAAAGAAAAGAAAGGTAAAAGAAAACCCTCTGGGAGAGATTAGCATACCAGCTACTCTCACAGACAACAGATTCCAAACACAGAGGATGTTCCCCTGGGCAAAAACTTACACAAAACTTACACAAAAATACCCAAATATCCAATTTGACTATTCTTCTAATTGCACAAGACAGGTTACAAAGAAATAAACATAAACCTATTTATTTCCTTCACAAATACTCACTACTTAATAAGAGACTGAATTCTGGAGCTTTCCCACTCCGGTCCAAAGTGAAAACTCAACAGACAAAGGGAACTTCCCTCCTTCCCTTTGAACCATCTTGTCCTCCCATTGGTTCCTCTGGTCAGGTGTCAGCTAGGCTAGGTGAACTTCTTAACCCTTTACAGGTAAAAGAGGCATTAACCCTTAACTATCTGTTTATGACAAATCTGAAGTGATATTGTTCTGAGAAACTGACCCCCTCCACACACACATGTTATGGAAGATAAAGATTTTACACTATTTAATCTTAGAATTTAAGGACATGTACGTAAAATGGAATGACCTATGAGATCATTCTTGTTGCGTATCAGGGGGTAGCCGTGTTAATCTGTATCCACAAAAACAACGAGGAGTCTGGTGGCACCTTAAAGACTAACACATTTATTTGGGCATTTTTACCCATGAAACCTTATGCCCAAATAAATCTGTTAGTCCTTAAGGTGCCACCGGACTCCTCGTTATTCTTGTTGAGGTTTATTGTGTAGGATACAAAACTATTCAAGATATTTAACACAATGAATATGTAATCCTCAAATAAAGTTGTATTAATGAGAATGCAGATGTAAATGTAAATAACTAAATGGCCTGTTTTGTGTACGAGTGTTTCCAGGGTTATGCAATTATCATTTTATGAGCATAAACCATACTAGACTTTAGTCCTGAGAATTTTTATAAATCCATTGAATTGTTATCAATTACATTTTTTGCAGTTAGAATAAGTGTTTTAGACCAAAGCTTTTTGTTTTGTTTTAAAAAAAGAAGCACTAGCTAGTATTAGAATTAGTTTTAGTTGCCCTTGCAAAGTCCTTTTATGTACTTCTTGGGGGTGGGGGGGGTTTGATGGTGTTTTGTATTGTGTCTGCAGGATTATCCAATCATAACCATCACAGAGAACAGCCTTTTCTCATTTGTATAACACTGAAGTACCTGTTACATGTATAAAATTTTGTCTGTACAGAATTTGCACCACCAATAGGAGACAGGATCCATTAGTGAGACTATTAAATAGTTTGGATTTTTTTATATATTGTAAAACTACATCTGATGTTGTCTCTTCTTCTTAGAGTGCCATCACAAGAGTGCTTTGGGAGCGAGAGAAATACTTGTGTAGATACAGTCTGCCCAAAGGAAGAGTGCATGGTATTAAAATATCTTTGTGACTGATCCCAATCTGAGGGGGAAAGGGAAAGTATCCCTACAGTTTGTAATGCTAGTTGTAGCGTTCTGCAGCCATCCACAACTAACTTTTCCTATATGGGCTTGTGTAAATAAGGTAGGGGAACTTACAGAGCATGTTCAGTGACTCCTGCTATGTCCTAATGTTAAAGCATGTTATTCCCCAGCTGACTCAATTAGAGTCAACTGGGGAAGAATTTTAAAGGGGTCACAGGCCTAAGCAGGGTCTCCTTGCTCGACGGCTCAGTTGAGGAGTTCAGCCGAGGAGATGAAGATAAGGGCCATATGGCTTGGAAGATTATCACATGTAAAATCAAGGGATGAAAGGAACAGGGACTCTTTAGAAGACTATGGATTGGGCGTGTTGCCCCTGAAGTCTGCCAGTATGAAGACTTGCCTGTTTTTGGCAAGACTGGATATTAAGTAATATATTATAAAGCATCGAATTAAAAAACAAAAAAATATATATTTTATTTTACATAATAAAGCTTAGCCCCACCAACCAAGTGTCAGGGGCACGTTCCATGGTACAAAACATATGTTCTTTTCCCCCTTATCAAATAAGCAACGTCAAGGTATTCTGCCAGTTAAACAGTTTGATCAGATGTTAACAGTCCATTCAGCTATATTATATTAGCTAAAATATCTAAGGGATCCAAGTCACTTAGAAGTAAATAAGTATTATCCATGCTATTGCCAGGACAATATTTAATTTTACTTATAAAATCTGAAAGAATGAATTTTATTCAGTATTTTTAAAACATCAGCAATATTTTTTTTCCAGAAAATATGATTTGCCTCTTCATATTAGCAAAACAAGCTCATGTATAAATTTATTGTTATTGTTTGGGGATATGTGAAGAATAGAAGACTATCTTCATTTTTAGAGCACCACAGTTCGCTATAGCCTTGTCTCTATTGGAGGCAGCGTGTAGGATATGTGTAGCTACATGTACAGTGAAAAGCAGGCTGTGTTCACACTGTGATGGGTAACTACATGTGGCAGGGGAAGGCAGCAGGAAAAGGCTCCAGCAGGAGCTGTCAGAATCTTTCCCCCTGCTGTCCCCCCGCCAGAGCCTTTCTAAGCTGCTGAAGCCTTTCCCTAAGAAGTGGGAATGCTCCATCAGTAGGGAACTGCCAGAGCCTTTCCCTGCAGCAGGGAAAGGTTCTGGCAGTGGGGAATCAGGACACTACACTGATAAAAATAGCGGTGTAGAGAGGGGAAGCATTACTTGGGCATGTAGAGAGCCATGTAGGGTACATGCCCTAAGGTTCTGGCATTTCTCTTTTTGCCTCAGCAGTGTGTCACCATCTATGCTGCTATTTATACCCATGCTAGGGGATGTGCACAGTGTCTGTACACTACTCCCTGGTGTATGTGTGCAGTGTAGACATACCCTATGTCCTTTTCATGCTTATTTTCTGCATTCTTCAGCCCTCTCTTGACCTCTGAAACCAGTTCTATGATGGTGATGTCAGGAACTGTACACTATGGGTTCTATTGTTCTCTTCAAATGCCAATTGTCTCTGACCCTTATGAGCTGAGTCCATAATGATCACAAATATGGCACGTCATTTAAAATTCAGCATTATATGTATTATCAGTTGTGTACAGTATCAACCTGTATGAAGAATTAAATAACCTTGTCAATGCAAGAGACTAGATTGAGCAGTTGGGTCATTATTCATACCACATTACCTTCTTCATTACTTCAGGGTCCAGGGCATTTGACCTCATTTTTGTCCCTCCCTTCTTCCACCAGGCTTTTAATCAGACCTGATTGTATTATAACTCTAGCAATGCCTCAGCTGTGGACCCATTGTTTTCAATATAGTCACAAGCAATGGAAATATGTGCAATGTACATACACAGGGCCTACCAATCAGTGTCTCTTCACAATACCTGAATGGAATGTTGAAAGAGAATTCAGGAGTTACAATATGACTGATTCATGTAAAGGGTCTTAATTCCCAAGCAATAGCAATTAAATATGCATCCTTCATTTCAAAAGTCACTCGGTAATAGTATTTGATTCACTTTATTGTAGTAATAGCAACCACAGCATACAGAATTTCCTATCGATTGATGTTCTTCAGTTGCACCTCGGTTCCTGGGAAATGCTGTGTGCCTCAATCATTTTTACCTAGAACATTAAGTCTTTAATAAACTGAAAAATAAAACAAAAACATAAATCATATAGATGCCCCTCTAATGTAAGATAGGTTTTTTAGGTTGTGAAACAGTTTATAAAAGTGACCAAAAAGGAGAGATTGGAGGGGTGGGGAAATATGAAAATATTTAACTGGATTCATCTTTAGAAAAAGACCTAAAATAAATATTTAAAACATCCTAATATGTATACTTTATATCAGCAAATAATAAACTATTAACTAATCAATGTTACAATATCACTTACCATCATAACAAAATCCTACCATCTTCAACTTTTCCTTGCCTTTAGAACTTAAATGTCATTGTGCCACTACCCTTTCTAAAAAACAACAGAGCGTCCTGTGGCACCTGTAAGACTAACAGATGTATTGGAGCATAAGCTTTCATGGGTGAATACCCACTTGCATGTCCAATATGCTCCAATACATCTGTTAGTCATAAAGGTGCCACAGGATTCTCTGTTGCTTTTTAGAAAGGGTAGTGACATAATGACATTCAAGTTCATTTCTAAAGGCAGGGGAAAGTTGAAGATGGTAGGAAGTTTGCCTGATTTTGTTATGATGGTAAGACTGACACGGCTACCCCTCTGATACTTGATACCCTTTCTAAAGTCAACCAGGACTTTCAGCTGTACTGTTGTTATCTGATTATGACTTAAACTTCTTAGCATGGTTCTCTTCTCCTAAATTTCCTCAGCTTTTCTTCAAAGATAAGATTTAAGACTCAGCTGTGCATATCTTAAAAAATTACTTAAGTATCTAAATTGCTTCTTACTTTAGTACAAACTCCAGCAGGCAATGGAAGTTCTGAGCTTAGCATGAAAGGGTTTGGTCACAATACAACTTTTTTAAAAAATAGGTCTTTGGTTTACAGTTTAAACCCCAGAACCCAAATTGGGAATTAAGACAGAACACATTTTAAGTTTTCAAAATCAAATGGCACATCTTTCTCTTATGTTCAAATATTTAGAGGGTTTTTTTTTTAATTTCAGCTGTTACTTTTGTTTTCTCAAATTAGTGAAACATGATAACCATTCTAATATTGAGTACTTCCAAAGATTACTTAAAGTGAATAATTGTCTCATACTGACTTAGAATGAAACACCAGTAGCAGCTGGTGCCTTGCCTGAGCTAGGAGCTTGTCTTATATATCTTCACTCATTTGCATTTTAGGGCGGGGTGAAAGTCTATAAATTTTAAATTTTTCTGTAGCTTGCACATAATTTTTAGATGCCGTGTTACCTTCTCCATCATTTTGGAGAGCTTCAGCAGCAATCTATTCTCTTGCCATTCTTTTTCTTCCTTGTCAGGTTCAGTAACTTTTGGATTGTTTTTCATTTTGTGTGAGGATGAGAACGGGGACTTGGAGATAACACTATGCAAAGGGGACACGAGCTGGGCCTGGGGATGGGGCAGGGGTGAATTAATATCTCATCCCGCACTTGTGTCTGGTTCGCACAGAGAATGAAACCCTACTGGTGCTATCAGTTACTCTGTTAGCTCAAGTTGAAGAGGTCTGTGCTGTGGATCTAAATGTTCCAATCCTGCTGATGACCCATGTGCATGTCAATATCATTCCACATGATAGATGTTCTGTTTTTTTTGCTTGCTTTTTAAAAAACTTAGGTAAGTGCATGATGACTAAGGCTGCGAGTTAGTCACGGAGGTCATGGAAGTCACGGATTCCATGACTTTCCATGGCCTCCGTGACTTCTGCAGCAGCCAGTGATCCTGGCAAGGAGCGCTGCCAGCTTGTTTGCTGCCTTAGGTGGCAGAAGGTCCCGCCCCCGAAATACCACCCCCGACAGAGGCAGTGGAAGGTCCCACCCCCAAAATACCGACAACGACCGGGGCGGCCAAAGATCCGGCCGCCACGGTCGCCACCCCCCAGATGTTAGCGCCCTAGGCTACTGCCTAGGTCACCTAATGGGTTGCACCGGCCCTGCTCCTGGCTCAGAGGCAGCTTAGGCAGCCCCTGCGCCAGTCGCACCAGCTGCTGCTGGGGCACTCTCAGGCTACTGTGCCCCCCTCCCCCCAACCTCAGGAGCAGCAGAGTTTGAATGTGGGAGGGGGAGGGGGATGGAGTGAGGTGGCGCATATCCGGGAGGGGGAAGGGGGGGCGCGGAAGTGGCAACATCCCCTTCATTCAGCTGCACGCCGGAGGCGTGGCCAGATAGCTCTGCATGCTGCCTCTGCCCAGAGTGCTGGCTTTGCAGCTCCCATTGGTCAGGATCCATGGCCAATGGCCAAAACGGGGGCAGTGCTCGCAGGCAGTGGCAGTGCACAGAATTGTCTGGTCATGCCTCCGCATATCAGCTGAGCGAGGGGGATGTTGCCACTTCCGGGGAGCCCCCCAGGTAAGTGCCGCCCAGAGCCCACCTCACCCCGTCCCATGCTCCACCCCTGTACCCCAACCCACACCCAAGCTCTGCTGCTGCTGGGGGCAGGAGAGGCGCAGAGCCAGGTAGGGAGCTTGCTGGCCCCATCAACCCCCCCACAGCACCAGCAGGGATCCCAGGCTGCACACTGCCAAACCTCCCCCCCAGCCTCCTGGCCGCCCTTCCCTAGTCCTTCCCCCGCCCCAATTTTTAGTCAGGGGTATATAGTAAAAGTCATGGACGGGTCACGGGCCATGAATTTTTGTTTACTGCCCATGACCTATCCATGACTTTTACTAAAAATACCCATGACTAAAATGTAGCCTTAATGATGACGTACTGTTTTTATTTCCAGAGGACCCCTGTAGCTTTTTTGATGCAATTTAAGACAATCATAATGGATATGCCAAAGAGGACAGAATAAAGGTTGTACCGGAAACCTTAATTCTGGCATTTCCTAACTTTTGAATGCTTGACTCTGCAACCTTAACGTTCTTTTGACAGTTTTTTTTATGTAATCTGCATGTACACAAACAAGTTGATTGTCCAAACTTCCTTGTTATCTAAAATAAGATTGTGTTCTCTATTGTATATTAAATATACTGGAAAATTCCTTCAGTTATACAGACACATTCAGTGTCACTACATTTGGATAATCAAGTCTAATGTTTATCTTTATATTAATGTTCTCTACATGAAGAAAACTTCCTGTATGTGTTCAGTCACTTAGAATAATTGATTAGCTCACATATGTAGATTTTCTGTGACAGCTATGGGTAAAATCCAGAACATGCCTTTGTTCAGGTTTCTAGCAGTGTCCTAGCTACAAGTGTTAAATTACTACAAGGAAGTACAAAATGTTAATCATTTTTTTTCCCCCCTGGATGTTAGAAACAACAAATGATATGGATTATACCATGCCGTTGTTCATTTGTTACCCAAACCACTATCATGCAGCTCTCTGCCCAGTGTGGTAAGATTTGTTTCAAGTGGTTTAACTAACATGTTGCTCAACCAGTAAAGTTTGCTTTGGAAGTTGTGTCTCCAGTTGCTTTTCCCTCTGCTTGATAATATACCTATTTCACCAGTAGTATGTATTCTTCTGTACTTGCTGTATTTCATTCAATCCAGCTACAAAACTGGATTTTGGGTCATATACATCATTTGCCCTTAAACCCTCTTGTTTTGCCTTAAATAACTAAATTATATTACCTTATTCTTTGCAGTATTTCCTGTACTAAGTGCAGGAAATTGTAATGAATGCCGAAAGTACTGGGTGACATTATTTGCTAGATTAGATCACTCTCAACCCTGTTCTAGAGGGCCCTCCTGATGGGATTAGAGGTTAGTTGCAGGCCCATTCAATCTTGTGCTGAGCTGCTAAGACTTCCAAGCAGTCATTTCTTGCTTAGTGTTGTGATTTTTGTCATGTGGAAACTGAACTAAGACCAACCAACTTATTTCAATGAGCAGTTATGAGATAGGGACACTATCGGTCTGCACCTATTTAAACCAGGATCCTAAACTGAGCTCCTTATCCCATTACCAACCCCTGAGCCACCTCCACAGTATACTGTGGCGTGTTTCTAAAAGGATCAAGTAGTTTTATTCATAGTAGGTGTTTCTCCTATTCTCCCATTTTAATCCCAGCAATGCTGTACTTGGGTTTAATTAAACTGTAGTAAGAGTTGCACTGCAGCACTTGCAAACTTTTGTCATCATGAATTAGCATGTGACAAGCAATTCAATATTTGCTAGTAACTATTATTCCCTCTACAGAGAAGAGAACCAGGAAGTGCTTATAGCTCATTTATTTTTCCCCAAAGGAAACATTTGTAATGGAACAAGGGTGTCAGGTAATGGCCATTTTGGTTAAGTCTAATAACTACAGAGCATCCCTACAGCTTTTTTGCATCCACCATTCAAACTGATTTTTCAAGCATCAGGAAAATGATTAAACTTTGGATTCATGAAGCTCCTCTCCCCCTTCCAGGAATTTAGAAAAAGAGAGTGCTGCTCAGAGATTAGAATCATCACCATAATTTTTTACTTCCCATAGTAAAGAAGAATGTAGACCATCTGTTGTCTATTGATTTTTTTCCAAGTACCAAGTGTAATTATTTTGTAGTATCAACACAGCATCACTTCATAAGCCTTCCATTTGTATAAAGTAAATATATATTTTACATTCATTCTCGAGTGGTAAGAAGCCCCAGCACAATATAGGTGGCCTAAATTTTCACCTATTATTAATTCATTTAAATTTTTATCATTGCAGTTGAATTGTCAAATTAAAATAAAAAAATGTTGTCTAGTATCCTGAATTCTGTATGTCATTTCTTACACAGAATGTTGCTAGGACTAGAATTGTGACATTTCTCATAAAACTTTTTTCTTGAAATGGAAGATTTGCAGAGTAGTTCAAAAGAAAATTAGGCTCCTCCCACATCAGAGGCACATGATCATCTGCAAATAGAAATGTTGTAGCTGATGCCTTTGTTTTGGCAAGTTACGGTGTGCTTGCAAGGTGGTTGGGTAGCTGCATGTTTTCAGTTCCTCTGTTATACTACTGAGAATCCTTTTCCCATGCTTTTTCTCCTGCTGATTATGCCATGTTATGATAGACATTCTTCTTGCTGAGAACTGGAACCCTTATTGGGAGGAAGAGCTATTTTGTTGCAGTGTGAAGCTTTATCTCTACCTACAGTCTGAAATCTGTCCACCATAATGCTCCATATGTTTGTAGTTTGAAAGCACAAAGGATGCAAATCTGTGTCTCCTTAATTAGCCCTCTGATTGTGATTGCGAGCACCAAGAGGGAAAAAAAAATTATCAGGAAAAATATTGTAATGAGCTGAAAAATAAGAATCATTTGGCTTTTTAAAATTTAGTTTAGTTTAGTGGAAATAAGTAACTATAAAAAATACATCTGGGAAAGAAGTAGGAATAAACCAATGGAATACATATTTATATAATACAATATAGCCTCACTCCTGATTCTAACCATAAATAAAAAAAAAAAAAAAAAAAAAAAACCTCTCTAAAAAGACTGAGAGCCTTACTTTAGAAAGAATCTGAGTGGCAATTTTTATGAAATACCTTTAATTTTGTAATATGCCTTCAATAATAATGGAGAGGTCAGTCATATGCAATCAAGAAGTTTTGGAATGTAGATCTTTTGTGTCTGGCCATATATCACTGTACTCTCTTATAGTTTCTATTGATAACATAATTTTGTCCATTAATGTCTCTGATTCAGTGTGCAATCATACCACATGCTGATGGGGAAGGAGTTAACTCTCTCTAGTACAAACCTGATTAGGGCCTCCTGTAATGCAAGTAGTAATGATAATGTGGCTAGTGTAAGTTGTGTGATGCCTTTAATTATGTGTTTCTTTGCTGTGGGGTTTTGTACATAAATACAAAATACATACAGGCGGACAGACAGACATTATTGTCACTTAGCAAAATTAACTGGTTTTATAGCTGAAATGTCTTGTATTCAGAATTTACCCTCACTCAATAGCAGTTTTAAAACCTTCATGTAAACTGGAAATTTTTAACCTTTTAACCGAACAACAGTTGTTTTCTCGTGTGCACAAAGTTGCTTGCAAAATCAATTAGAGCCCTATCTGTGCTCATTGAATCCCTGTTGAAATGAATGGATGCTTTGCCACATTATATGGCTATGCATGTTGGCTTTTCAAATATTGGGACATATCCAGCTTTCAATGTTAACACCAAATTCAGTGGCAGTTTTGGGCAAAATTTAGGAGAACAGCCCTTAGTGTTTGATGCTAGGATATATGCTCACTTTAATGAATGCATTAATCCCCATTATAATTCTTGGTATCACGGTATTGAACCATAAGTGGGGAATATTCTCCATTCTGTTTTAAATACTTGATTTTTACAAGCTATTGTTTTAGAAAAAAGAACAGGAGTACTTGTGGCACCTTAGAGACTAACAAATTTATTAGAGCATAAGCTTTCATGGACTACAGCCCACTTCTTCGGATGCATATAGAGTGAAACATATATTGAGGAGATATATATACACACATACAGAGAGCATGAACAGGTGGGAGTTGTCTTACCAACTCTGAGAAATTATAGCTTTTAGACTTAAAATGTTTCTCTAAAAATGACCCATCATATCTCACAACTGAAGAGGGCATCTTCTGTGTACAACAGAAACATGCAAAAAATTAATATGTGGGGGGTAATGTGGTTTTTTGTTTAACAAATCTATTCATTTACTGGTTATTTATTTAAGTGGGCTCCACTGTACCTATGGTTTGGTTCAGTCTGCAATGGATTTATTGCACTCACAGTTGCGGATCCAGTAATCCATTCATATAAAGATCAGAGTATAATTCACAAATTTAAAGCTGGAAACTGTGAAAAAGATAGACCAGAGCTGAAAACTGGGAGACAGAGAAAAAGAAGCAAAGATAAAATCTTACTGAGAACAATATTGCTGCCATAAAATCATTTTTGAAAATGAATCGACTCACCAGCATGTGGGTTGGGGTGGTAGTCACTGGGGGAAATAGGACACTTTTGGAGCTCTTTAGGTCATATTCTAATCCCAGTGGAGTTACTCTGGATTTTTAATGCTGTGACTAATAGGAGAATCTGCTCCCTAGTTTTGGTCAACCTATGGGAAAACTAGATTTCTTACTCTTAATTGCAGTAGTCAATGAATTCCATAGCCAATGCATAATTACCAAATGGGTGGCTCTCAATGACTCATCTATGCTGTATGAATAGGACAAACCAAATGCCATGCTGATTCTGGCTAGCCTACTTGCTTGGGAATTAGAGAGCAGTTCAGCTTGAAAGGCTGGGACAATGGCAGTCAGGGCCTTGAATGTGAATGAAAGAACTTTGAAATCAATGTTTTACTTAACTAGAAACCAGTGCAAATGCTTCAGATCAGGGGCCGTATCTTCCAACTGTGAGCGGTTGTATTTGGACGAGCTGAATCCAGCTGTAAGAATGGGTAGTCCTGCAAACAAAGAGTTCCAGATCTGTTTTGCAGCATACTGGCCTTAGTTTGGTGATATTTGATAGATAATAAAAAATAACGGACCTAAGATACATCTCCAGGGATACATTTGAGGATAGTATGACAACCACACTTTCTGCACACATCTTTGCTTGAAGATGATCAGTAATACAGTAGTTAATTAAATGTCATTACCAGCATAGAAGCCTCTCTCAGCTATCACTTAGTCAATATTCAGTGGTTCTGTTTGGTTCAAATTCAGCTTTATATAGTAGTAGGCATGTGTATAAGCATCTGTATTAATTGCATATTTCAATCTGTATCCAAATTCCAAAGTGTGATTTATGTGTTTGACTTCTCGGATTGTATAGCTGACTAACCAGGGGGTTCCATATGCCCAGACAGCTTCAGCAACCTCGTCTACAGGGGATACACAGTAATCAGGCTAGTGAATACAATCCATTAAGACTGAATTGGTCTAACCATTGAAGCAATCTCAGGGTACGTCTATACTTACTTCCTGGTCCGGATGTAAGCGATCGATCTTCTGGGATCGATCACGGAAGTGCTTGCCGTCGACGCCGGTACTCCAGCTCAGTGAGAGGAGTACGCGGCATCGACGGGGGATCCTGCCTACCGCGTCTGGACCCGCAGTAAGTTCGGACTAAGGTACTTCGAATTCAGCTACATTATTAACGTAGCTGAATTTGCGTACCTTAGTCCGAAGTGGGGGGGTTAGTGTGGACCAGGCCTCAGAGGCCTTCTCTTTAAGAATGCTCAGGCTGATGGCTGACTGGGAGAAACACAGTCTGAGATGTCAAGAGACATCACACTCTGGGTGCTGAAACAAAGCAATATGGAAATGGGTTCCTTCTGAAATATGAGGGTCTCTCTGCTACTTTAGACAGATTGCCATAGGGTGACCAGACATCCCGATTTTATCGGGACTGTCCCGATATTTCCTTTTTTGTCCCGCGTCCCAACCGATGTGCAGTCAGGACACTGGACAAACAAGGAAATGCTCCGGAGCCCGGAAGTGCTTGCGCCCCCCCGCCCCGCCCCGCCCCGACTCCGCCCCTTCCTCCCCCCATTGGCTCCCTCCCCGAATCCCCGCCTCTTCCCCAGGCTCACCATTCCTCCTCCCTCCGGTGCTTATGGAGGGAGGCCCGGGAGATGCAGGGGAAGCGCGGGGCCAGGGCAAGTGAGAGTCCGGCCTGGCCCCGAGCAGGCAGGACTCAGTCGGGCAGTAGGGAGAGTAGGGGGGCGGCCTGCGGGGCCAGGCGGCGGCTGTTCTCCCCCCAGGCAGTGGGACTCGGGAGCAGCTGCAGCTGCAGCTCCCACTGCCGTGGGGGGAGGAAGCAGCCGATGTTTACTTAGTAAATTGTTGAATTTACTAAGTAAAAATACTTTAAGAAGGCTGTTGGTCAGTATCACTGGTCACAGGGTTCTGAAAAAAGGAATCGCAGGTGCCTGAAACCAGAGCTAAGAGTGAGGAGTGCAAACCCAGTAAATAACATTTCTAAGAAGCACGTAAGGCCGCTAATGGGCTCACATTTTTGTACTGCCTGGGGGAAATCCCCTCTGAGTGGCTGGCTGGCCCCTTCGCCTGCTTCGTGGAGAGAAGCAGCCAATCAGGGCTGCAGCAGGAAGCAGCAGAGCTCTCTCTCCCTCCTTCCCCTCAGGAGTCAACACCACTCTCACAGGAAGGAGGAGGGACCAAGAAGAGCCCAGCAGCTTGGGGCAGCTCTGCTGCCTCCACTGTTCTCCTTTCCTGTGAGCATCAGGGACAGGATTGCTCCTTGTAGTGTGTTCATGATGATTATCTCAAAGTGTGCAGGAAGGAGTCAAGGCCAGCATGAGCCAGCTGTGTCCCCTGGGGCACACCAAGACACTCAGGGAGGACCCTTCCTTTGTTTAAGTCAGAGGGAAAGAAGTGGGGGGTTACTTGGGAAAGGGATGAAAGTGTAAAAGCTCATACATTTGAGTCAAAATTGACCATACATTGTGTTGCATATAAATTCTCTTGTATAACTTTTTGCTATTGAAAGTGGTTCAAGTGTGTATGTGTGTGAGAGAGAGCGACACACATACACACACATAAAATTGCTAATCTATAAAGGAACTGGTCAATAACCCTAACAACGGTGTTTTTGCTAAAAGTGGGATATGGAATTATTAAGATGGAGACAACAAATGAGGTATTTAAAATAGGTATTTAAAGAGAGAGAATTTTGCTTAGAGAGTGAGGAGTATAGCCAAACAGGAATCAGCTCAAGCTGGTTTTGAGACAATGTCATGTGCAGCTTGTTGCCATGTGTTTACAGGGAAAGTGACTGAAACAATCGTCTCATTTCAAATAGGTCACTGAAAGTGTAGTTCTACTCTTGAAAGTGACTTTAAAAAGATGGCATCGTGGGATTGTGTATTTCTTCTGTCTCATTGATTCCCTGTCCTCTCACCATCACAAACAACCCCATCATACAATCTCACTCATAAGTTTGTCCAGCTCTCTTTTAAAAATAAAGAGAGTTCTTTGCCCCTATTGGAAGGCTGTTCCAGAACCTGAGCCCTCTGATGGTTAGAAACCTTCATTTAATTTCCAAAAGAATTATCTTCCTTTCCTCCCTCTCCAGAAGTTACCCGCTGGGTTATGGGAAGTTTGAATTAAGAAATAATGTGACCAAAAACTCTTATTCATCTACTATTAGTGAGCAGGAGCAGCATTCATGTTTTGCTACAATTTAGCTACCAGTGTGGATTTCTGTGATGAATCTTTGTACAATAGCTACAAAATATTAACATCATGGTAATTAAAAAAATGCAATCCTCTAAGTAACTGTGTCAGGAAATCACTTGAGTATATTCACAAGTGCCAAGTTCTGTTTCAGTCATTTACAAAATATAGTGTAGTACTAATGCATAGACTTGAACAAAGTGAGAAGCCATCAGTATAGATTAAGAAAATATGTATCAATAGCCACATTAACTGATAATCAAGGTCTGAATTATTTTCTTTCCTTGATGCACTGGGGTTTTACAAATAACACCAATTAGCATTTCTCACACACCAAGATGAGAATAATAGTCTGTAATGTGCAAAGTGAACACGCTGCAGATACTACTATAGCTCGAAATGTGGAAATATCCAATTTTAGTAATATTATATTTTTGTGGCTATTTTTCATCTATATGTTTGATGTTCTGTGTCTTTAAGCTTTTCCTTCAGACAGGGACTAACTTTAACGGTGAATAAAGGAATAGTGAGCATAATGGACTCTGTGTGTGTGTTTGTGTGTTTATGTAAAATGTTGTGTTAGTGATATTTGTGGTATAAATAGCAATTACAATATACCTTTGACTACCTTACCTGCTTTCTGTCTGTTAATTTGTATCAGCCTGTGACTGTTTGTCATATTTTATATTAAGGATACCTTTTAAACTAGTTTATAAATGGTTAATTAATGACTAGTAGAAGTTATAGATATGTTGCAGAAATTAATAGAATTTTAGAGATGGTTTTAAAGCATTTTCATAAATCCAATGTTTCTTTATAAGCAGCTGTTACAAACATGTTTCCTCCTTTTTTCTTCTTCATTCCCTTAAAAAAATTGCATGGGTGTGAGATGTAGGAAGGCAGCATTTAGTTCCAGACCAATGACTGGTTTAAATCCCAATAGCTCATGAGTGATCAAAGCTAGAAGTGGCTGCTTTATACTAATGGAGAACTGGTAATCCCCACTTCTCCATTGGTACCTTTAGCTATGGAGCAGTATCACAGTATCAATAATTTTTAAAAAGCTCTGTAAAGCATTTATAGTATAGGTTTTTTTTTAAATGTGTTCACAGTGTATGATGGCATAGTAATGGTATATTTTATATTTTATTGACCTGTGTGATAAATGAAGGGGTGGGGGTAGCTCCCTTTTATGGACACCCAGCCAGCCAGTAGCTATAAAATCCCTCTCAGTAGCTGTTCTCTACTTGCTTTACCTGTAAAGGGTTAAAAGTCTCACTGCTATGCATAGGTAAAAGGAAGTGAGTGGGCACCTGCCAAAAGAGCCAATGGGAAGACTAGAACTTTTTAAAATTGAAACAATACTCCCCTTTTGTGTGTCTGTTGTTGTTCTCGGGGAGAGGCAGACAGGAAGCAGTTATGCTGTGAGAAGCTTGGGCCAGGTATGAAAAATCATCCGTACCATACCTAGAAACTACTCATCTAAAACTCCAGATATGTAAGTAGATGAGGAAATGTCTGGGAAGACGCGATTAGGTTTTATTTCTTTATGGCTTCCTCTGTGCTAACCCTAGGTGCTTTTGTTATGCTTGTAACCTTTAAGCTGGACTTCAAGAGAGCTATTCTGGATGCTGAATCCTTGTAATTTTTTTTTAAATCTAGTAAAAGCCTAAGTCCCAGATGTATTTTCTTCTTTTTTATTTATTAATAAAATTTACCCTTTTTAAGAACAGAATTGGATTTTTGTGTCCTAAGAGGTTTGTGCACATGTTGTTTAATTAGCTTGTGTCAACAGCTGATTTCCTTTGTTTTTCTTCTCAGCTCTTCCCTGGGGGGAGGGAGGGGTGAAAGGGCTTGAGGGTACCCCACAGGAAGGAATTCCCAAGTGCACCTTCCTGGGTTCTCAAAGGGGTTTTGCCCTTGGGTGGTGGTAGCATCTACCATTCCAAGGTCAGAGAAAAGCTGTAACCTTGGAAGTTTAATACAAGCCTGGAGTGGCCAGTGTTTATTTTTAGAGTCCTTGCGGGTCCCCATCTTCTGCACTTGAAGTGCCAGAGTGGGCAATCAGCCTTGGCAACCTGCTGTTGGAATTACCTGCATGATTCTTGGTTCTTCTTTAAGTAGATGCAGTTGTGTGTTCCACTTAGGTGTGTGCGTGCTCTGTGCCTCGGAGCTAGAGAATTTTGCCCAGCAGTACTTGTAGGCTCATGCCTCATAGTCGCTCCCCAGCTATATGAGGCAGTGCCATCTCAAATCCCCTAGTTCCTTCTTACTGACTGTGGCTAAAGTCGGAACTCTCTGTGTTTTTCACCTCACAATCTATCACTATCCCTTAGTGTTTTTTTCTAATTACATATAGTTAGTTAGTGCCCTTAGTGTCAGTTAGATTTAGTTACGTTTTTACCTGGTGATGCCCTCACCAGGGTTTAAACATTGCCATTGTGTGTGTGACCAATCCCCAACAACAATCCCCACTTACAGTGCTTGTGTGTCTAGAGGAAGCCCACATCAAGAAGCAGTGTTCAATTTTAGATTGTTCACAAAGTGGACTCACATGGCAAGGGATCTTCACCTAAAGCAATACCTGCTTGAACAGGCCATGCTATCTGCTTTGGCACTGAGGCACTCATTGAATTGGAGATCTCCCTTGGGTTCTGAGAGTGCTGCCATTTCACGTTCTGGGGCCAGCGACACTCCAAAGAGATGGAGGAGCCATTCCCAGTCAAGTGCACCAAGGAAAAGGTTGCATCAGATCAATTGGGACCATTCCAGGTTTTGTGAGGACTCTTTTGCCTCCTCCAGAAAGAGCATGGACCAGCACGATGTTAATGCTGGTGTGCAGGATGTCATGTGTGCCTCTAACTGCTCCCCACTACTACAAAGGGAGGTCAGAGACCCTGTACCATCGACTACTGTTCCAGCAACGAAGTGTCCATTGTGTCTGGTACCAACGAGGTTGATGCTAGTACCAGCTGTTTCCATGCCAATGGTGCACCAGGTATCAACTGACTGACCTCTGCCTTTCCCTCCTGACCTCTCCCTTAGTCCAAGACTTTGCAAAGACTATATTGTTAATAGCCTCGTTGGCTGCATGGGCTGCTGAACCTTCAGGTCTGTCAGCGCTGCACCCTGATGTTCCCCTTCCATAGTCTGTAGAAGTGGGGCCAGTGCCAGCCTTGGCAGAAGAGACCTCCTCCTCAGCACTGGGAAACTCCTTGTCACACTTTCATTTGGCTCCACCAATGTTACCATGGCAGCTCCCAATGCCCTCCACTTCGGCTTCATCAGCTACTTCAGTACCGCCACTGACTTTGGGATCAATGCTGCTTCCATCATCAGGAGCAAAGGAGGTGTATCTGGGGCTAGCAGTACTGTTTTTACCATCAATGACTGTCCCGCCTTTGTTTTGAGTGACAGATGAGTCAGACCAGGTACTCACCCCCTCAGGGCTGGCTCCACCTTTATCCCAAGACTCCTGAGGCTCCTAGGCATTGAGGTCAGAGTCTTCCTCCACCTTGATGGACATCTCCTGGCCCACATCGGAGCCATTTATGGAGCATCGTGAGTACCAGAATTGGCATTTGTCTCACACTTGGGATGGGGGCCCTGGCCTGGCGACTACTGGCCAGCAATGCCCTATACTTATACCCAGTGGCCTCCATGATATCTGTGGGATGCTCCTCAATCATGGACGTCACATTCCTCACCTCATAGAATCATAGACTATCAGGATTGGAAGGGACCTCAGGAGGTCATCTAGTCCAACCCCCTGCTCAAAGCAGGACCAATCCCCAACTACATCCCAAAATCCCTAAATGGCCCCCTCAAGGATTGAACTCACAACCCTGGGTTTAGCAGGCCAATGCTCAAACCACTGAGCTATCCCTCCTCCCTCGCCCTAAAACAGATCACTGGGCAGGTCAATGGAGGGGACCATTGATCCACCACAGTTGAGGCACCAGTGAGACTTCCCCCTGTGGGGCACATGCAGTCATCCCTTCTATTTCCACCAATCCAGGAGCAGGATCTGGCCTTGGTGCAATTAACTACCTCTTCCTCATACCCGGACAATTCGGTGGTGCCTGGTTCTTCCTCTCCTTCATTGCATTAATATTTTAAGGTCTACTAGGACCTGTTGTGGCTGGTGGCTGCTTCCTTGGGCATTCATGTCAAATTTCCATAGGAGAATACCCATCAGTTGTTGGATATCCTACAGCTGTCTGTTCCTGGGAGAGTGGCCCTACCTATTAATGATGCACTCCTAAAGCCTGGAAAGATTCTTTGGAGAATGCCGGCTTCTGTACCACCTACTGCAAAATGCCCAGAGAAAGGCTGCTTTGTCCTGATGCAGGGAGTTGAAGGGTTTTACTCCCATGTAGCCCCAAATTCTAAAGACACTCCTAACAACAAAGACTCTAAAAGGATGGACTCGATGAGTAGAAAGGTCTACACCGCCTGCTTCCTGCAAATGCAGATTGTGAATCAGCAATCGTTGTTCAAATACGACTTTGTAATTTGGATGGCTATATCTATGTTTACAGACAAGCTGCCAGAAACCTGCAAAGAGGAATTTCGACATTCGTCAGCGAGGGTTGCTCGGTGGCCAAGATATTGTTGCAGTCCATGCTAGTCGTCATGGACACTTTGGCCAGAGTTATGACCTTCGCAGTGCTCATGAGAAGGGCATCCTGGATGCAGAATTTAGGCATTGCTCCTGCAGTCTATAGATGGATGAGTTTGCCCTTTGATGCCTGGATGCTATTTTCTGACAAGATGGACAAGACTCTGCAATCCTTCAAGGATTCTAGGGTTGCCCTATGTTCCTTGGGAGTATATACACTGACAGAGCAAAGGCATCACTATGGTGGCCAACAGCAGCAGCAGTAATACCATCTGCAACACATTAGGCAGCCTTTTCCTCCCCTGAGACAGTGGGGCTACCCCAGAAAAGGCAAAGGTCCCAGAGGGGAAGGCATTCAGGTCCAGGGATTGGCCCATCAACACGCCCTCCCTCATACCCCCCACTCAGCACCCATTTTGACTCTTTTGTCCAGAACAGTGGTCCAGTCATCATTTCCTTTACCCCACCTCTGTTCGGGGAGAGGCTGGCTCACTTTTACAGTGTTCGAGGCTCAATCACAACTGACAATGGGGTCCTAAGCACTGTCTGATAGGGCTATGCTATCCAGTTCCTCTCCGCTCCTCCTCCAAACACTCCCTCCCATCACTCTTTGGGATACTGCTCCTTCAGCAGGTCTGCTTTCTACTGGGTATGGGAGCATGGAGGAAGTTCCTCTGGAACACTGGGGTCAGGGTTTCTATTCTCGGTACTTCCTTGTCCACAGATCCAAAGGAGGGGTAAGACCCATTCTCGACCTTCACAGCCTCAACTACTATATCAGGTTCATGAGGTTCCAAGTGATCACCCTGTTAACTATCCTCCCCATGTTGTCTCAGAACGACTGGTTTGCTGTTCTAGACCTTCAAGATGCCTCTTTTGGTGTGGTGATTTTGTTTAGCCACAGAAAACTCCTCTGGTTCATTGTGGTGAAGCATCATTTTCAATACACAGTGCTTCCTTTTGGCCTCTCTTCTCTCCCTCTCCCACCCCCCCACCTCCGCCCCAGTTTTACCAAGTGTATGGTCATGATGACAGCGTACTTCAGAAAAAGGGGAATTTGTATCTTCCCTTATCTGGATGACTGGCTGCTGAGGGGCATTCAAGCCTCTGGCCTCTTGTCCCTTTCTGCTTTTGTGTCAGAAAACTGTGTTTCTGGTGACTATAATATCCGCAAGGAGAGTCTGTGAGTTGCAGGCTCTGATGGCAGAGCCTCTGTATACACAATTGTTTAAGGACAATTCTTTATGACCACACCCTAAATTTGTGTCTGAAGTGGTCTCTCAGTTTCATTTGAATCTGTATTCTTTCCTAAGCCACATTCAGCTCTGGAGGAGCAGCGTCTCCATATGTTAGATGTCAGGTGGTGTCTAGCCTTCTACCTGGACGGGATTAAACCATTTCATGCTTTGCCTCATCTGTTTGTGTCATAGGCAGATCATATGAAGGGGCAAGCAGACTCTTCACAAATGATCTGTAAGTGGATCTGTAGGCTTTGACCATGCCTCCTCAGTGGATGAGAGCTCATTCTATGAGGGCGCAAGCTACATCAATATTGACCTGCACCTGATGAAGTGGATATTCACCCATGAAAGCTTATGCTCCAATACGTCTGTTAGTTTATAAGGTGCCACAGGACTCTTTGTCACTTTTTACAGAGCCAGACTACCATGGCTATCCCTCTGATACTTGACATCAATATTGTCCCTCAATGACGTCTCAATATTGGATATTTGCAGGGCTGCTATGTAATTGTCGATACATATGTTTATGAACCATTATGCCATCATTGCATCCAGAGGCGGCTCCAGGAACCAGCGCAGCAAACACGTGCCTGGGGCGGCACGCCACGGGGGGCGGCATGCCGGTCGTCTTGAGGGCGTCAGTGAGGCAGCCTTCGGCAGCATGCCTGCAGGGGGTCCGCCAGTCCCGTGGCTTCCGCAGCAATTCGGCAGTGGGTACGGCGAAGGCGCGGGACCGGCAGATCACCCGCAGAAACGCTGCCGAATCCTCATGAGCAGCGGACTGCCCGCAGGCGCCCCGCCGAAGGCTGCCTCACTGCCGTGCTTGAGGCGGCAAAAAACATAGATTTCAGAGTTACAGCCGTGTTAGTCTGTATCCGCAAAAAGAAGAACAGGAGTACTTGTGGCACCTTAGAGACTAACAAATTTATTAGAGCATAAGCTTTCGTGGACTACAGCCCACTTCTTCGGATGCATATAGAATGGAACATATATTGAGGAGATATATATACACAAACATAGAGCCGCCCCTGATCGCATCATCCAGAATGGATGCAAATGTTGGTAGGGCAGTCCTGCTATTTTTGTTTAGACAGACTCTGAGCCCTGCCTCCTGGGGTAAGTACTGCTTGTGAGTCACCTAAGTGGAATACATGGCTGCCTCTACTTGAAGAACAAGAAACAGTTACTTCCTGTAACTGTGTTTCTTCAAGATATGATGCAAATGTGTATTCCATGACCCCTCAGAATCTAGTCACTGGGCATTCAATGCGAAGGAACTAACGGGGGTCTACAACAATAAAATTAAACATCAAATCAGTTTCTGGTGTTACATTTTATTGTGAATCATACTGCTGAGGTTTTTTTAAAACATATTTGATTATTGTAAAGAAATGAAAGTTCACATTGTTTTTTGTTCCTATCTTTTCCAGTATAAGAACTTGTTTCCAGTTAAGTTATATTTTAAGATTTTTCTTGTAAAATTAAACAGCAACAGAAATCATGTTGCTGAAAAAAGGTTCTTTCAAAATAATAGTGAGCGTTTATTCTTCTGGACAGCCTCATAATCTTGGCTTTGTGAATTAATGTCTCCTCTTATCATCTACACATCTGTGAAGAAAGGAAGGGGACTATGTCAATATTAGTCTTTTTGTTCTATAAACAGAGTATTTTGATAGTCATAAGCATACCAAACATAATACTACAGTAAGCTCTGAGTATATTTCTTGGATAGTAACCAGTTTCTGAAGGAGTAGATCACGTATGGTGCAAAGTGTGCTTGTTTTTCTCTTCAGAATTTTATTTCAGTTGTTGATTCTAGGATGCAGTTTATCAGTTATCACATAAAATTCTAATGTATTTACATCTTGCGTCTGAAGGTTCTTACCCACGAAAGCTTATGCTCCCAATACTTCTGTTAGTCTTAAAGGTGCCACAGGACCCTCTGTTGCTTTTTAATGTATTTACTGTATTTTCTGAGAACCTGCAAATAGGATCAGCACCAGTGTGAAAGCATGAGGTGCTTTTAGACAGTGTTTCTCCAACCCTCTTTAGTATTAGTGGTGAGGCTAAGGGGTATGTCCCACATCAATCCCTTTATATGGAACACATTTTCTGGGCTGGCTTGTCAGGCCACTATGCCTGCTAATTTAAATCCCTGCTTAAGATCCATTTCCACCAAGATGCCTACAAGAAAGTAGTCACATTTATTTATACTGTAAATAAATAAATAGATTATGTAATATGTAAACCACCATGTTGTGCACAACCTTTTGCTGACTAACAACATAAGCATGCATTTATAATAACCATATCATAATCATATTTCTGTACCATCAGTCTTTTTTCTGTACCCAAGCAGCTCTCAATGTTTGTTTTTTTACACTCTAGTTTTCCTCCCACATTTTGTTGCAACATGTTTGAATTAGATTTTAAATTCTTAAGCTAGGTCTACACTGCAAGGGAAGGAAGTAAAAATGTAATTGTAGTACAGGTAGGCACATCTGTGCTAGTTTCAAGCTAGATAACATGGGTAACATGTGGCAGGATGAATTTCATCACTGGCTGGCAACAAGAGTACGTAGGGTCCCTGGCAGCTTGTACTTGGGCAGCTAACCTATGTTGAGGTCTGTACCACCACCTCTACACTACTGTTACCTGTGCTTGCTAAATTAAAGTTAACACAAGTGTGCCTACTCATACTACAATCACACCTTCACTTGAGGTGTAGATGTACCATTTGATGTTGGGACCCAGGGTAGATAAAAAAAAATTAATAAAAGGAAAATCAGATTTTTCTAAATTTAAATTAAATGCAGATTTATTTTTTTAATAAATCCATTTAAAGTTAAATTTGAAATTATGACAACCCATGTTAAGGCCTAAACTTACTCTATTAAAACGAATAAAATAATATTACCCAATACACATTTACTGCCAAGTTTTAAATAAAGTCAGCCACTGAACTGGTGGAAGTCACTGGCTAAGCACCTGGAAAGAGTTTGCTGAAGTGCTAAACCAGCTTTTGACAACAGTAGCCTTTTCTGGAGGTTCAGTAAGTACTTTTTTCATTTCAGTTCAGTTAGTTCAATTCAATGACTAGTTCATTCAAAAATGAGAAACTGTCACGGATTGGGAGTTGAAAAAGCAGGAAAGACATTTTCCTTTTCCAATCTATGAATAAAAAGAAGATATGAGAGAATGAGGTCTACTAGTTCTAAAATCTTGAAGGACGTGATAACCAGAAACAATTAGTTCAATTCATAGGCGCCGACTCCGTGGGTCCTCACGGGCAGCCCCCTGTCAGCTCCCCCCAGTGCCTCCTGCTCGCTGGCAGGCCCCACGGATCAGTGCCTCCTGCTTCCCCTGCACTTCCTGCCCGCCACTGTCAGCTGTTTTGCAGCGTGCAGGCAGGAGCTCTAGGTGGAGGAGCGAGGAGCGAGGATGCAGCGTGCTTGGGAAAGGGGGCAGAACTGGACGGGAAGAGGTGGGGCAGGAGAGGAGCAGGGACAGGAAGAGGCAGGGTGTAGTCTTGGGGGAAGGAGTGGAGGGGGGTGGGGTCTGGGGCAGAGCCGGGGGGTTGAGCACCTCCCAACATTTTTGAAAGTTGACGCCTATGGTTCAATTCACTAACTATAGATAACACCACCCTTGTGTAATAAATCAATCAGTTATAAATGCAAAAGATTTTTAATAACCTTTTTCCAATTTATTAATTACCCTAACTCTTAAAAATGTATGCCTTAGTTCTAGTTTGAATTTGTCTACCTTCAATTTTCAGCCACTAGTTCATGTTATGCCTTTCTCAGCTAGATTTAAGAGCCCATTATTAAATAATTGTTCCCATGTAGATAGTCCCCCCCTTTACCTTCTCTTTGTTAAGCTAAATAGATTGATCTCCTTAAGTCTATCACTATAAGGTATGTTTTCTAATTCTTTAATCATTCTTGTGGCTCTCCTCTCCTATTTATCAACATCCTTCTTGAATTGTGGGCCTCAAAACTGGACACGGTATTCTGGCAGTGGTCACACCAGTGCCAAATACAGAGGTAAAATAATCTCTCTAGTTTTCCTCGACGTTCCCCTATTCATGTATCCAAGGATCATATTAGCTCTGTTGGCCAAAGCGTCACATTGGGAGCTCATGTTCAGCTGATATCTACCACAGCCCTCAAATCCTTTTGAGAATCACAGTTTCCCAGCATACAGTCCCTCATCCTATAAATATGGCCTACATTCTTTGTCTCTCGGTGTATACATTTATGTTTAGCTGTATTAAAACACTTCTTGTGCCCAGTTTTACTAAGTAATCCAAATCACTCTAAATTAGTGACCTGTCCTCTTATCATTTACTGTTCCCCTAATTTTTGTGTCATATGCAAACTTCATTGATGATGGTTTTATGTTTTCTTCCAGGTCCTTGATAAAAAGGTTAAATAGTGTAGGGCCAAGAACCAACCCCTACAGGACCCCACTGTAAACAGACCTTTTGATGACGATTCCCCATTACATTATGAGACCTATCACATAGCCAGTTTTTAATCCATTTAATGTGTGCCACATTAAATTTATATTTAAGACTTTATGGAAATATGCTTATGAATATATATGACATAACTGGAATATGTTCTGTGCTACATATGCCATGTAACATATCTATGTCAAGGTTATAACCTACTGAATCTATTAATCCTATTTGTATGCATGTATCATTCTTGTACTCAAAGTTATGAATATTGGCCATGTACTGGCTTGATTTCTAAATAATCTTAGTAGAGCATTTGGTCAGTTCCTGTAGAAAGGAATTCACAAAGTTAAGTGCCCAGTCAGGAAGCACTTAAGGAACAAGGCATCTTGGAATGCTCCAATCCACAGAAGAAGTCTTCCTGGAGACATTCAAGATACTATGTGGGCAATGGCTTCTGCCTGTAAAAACTGTGAGTCATGCATGGACATGTGACTTGCCCAGGTGACTCCAGAACTCCTTTTAGTAGTTGGACTTTGCATAGGAGGGAGGAGAGGGTCTCCACCCACAAGAGAAAGTCGATTTAAGCCCATGAGAAACCCCTCCATTTTGGTCTTCAGCTGGCTAAAGAGAGAGCATATGTAGCACAGAACATATTCCAGTTATGTCATATATATTCATAAGCATATTTCCATAAAGCCTTACGGGATACATCGTCACAATATTGTTCTAGCTTGTTAATCAAAATGTCATATGATACCAAGTCAAATGCCTTATAGAAGTCTTAGTATATTAAGTATATTATGTCAACACTGTTACCATTATCAATCAAACTTGTAGTCTCATCAACAGAAGATATCAAGTTAGTTTGATAGGATTTATTTTCTTTAAACTTATGTTTATTTGCATTCATTACATTACCCTTCTTTAGTTCTTTATTAACTGAGTCCTATATCAGCAGTGCCATTATAATTTAAATCAGTCCACCCTAGTGGGACCACACCTTCTTATTTGTATTATGAGAGACCAAGCACACTTGGGGTACTGTAAATATAAAATGATGTAATTGACATTGAAATGCTTTTAAAACCTCTTTTAAAATATATTTGTATTTTGTAACAGAATATGATAAAATTACTTAAACAAAATAACTAAAGCTATTAGGCTGTTCAAAATATGGTGGGTTTGGGGGGTTTTGTTGCTTTTTTTTTTTTTTTTTGGTGTTTTCCACATGGGTTTAGGATTTTTCAAGCAAAAAATCTTAATGGTTTAGTGTTAAAGTTAAACTTAGTTTTAACATAATTTATATACCACACTGGTAGAATATGTATTCAGGGTTACATAAATTAAATAATTGTATATTTAAAAAACAAACAAAACCAAATCTTCCTTTAACTTTCATAATACATCCGGCTTTCAGGATTGTGATCCAGATTCGCAGCTGGAATACCGTAAGTGAACACTACAGGAATGAGGTTTCACATGCTTATGCCTGTAGTGAATTTGGTCCGCTGTGTTTATTCTGACTGATTAAGTGATATCACAGATACATGAAACATTGTAAAGAGTGTAGGGCAATGGAGGAAACACCAAAAAAACTTAATGAGAAACTAGTATAAACTGAGTTATTTCTGAAGACGTTAATCTTCTGTTCTACCCTTATTGATCTGTTTATACTTCAACAGAGATTGGCCTTACTCTACACTGTAGTGCATTGAGAAGATGCATACTTTCCAGTTGAACAATGGGAAGATTATACTGCTTTCTTCCCAATTTACTCCAGCTGTTCTAAACTGCCTTTAGTGTACCACATTCTCCATATCTGCAGCATGTTAAATATCATTACACTTTTTTTAACGGCTAATGCAAGATAAGCAACAGCGGTTGTGGGAGCTGACAACACTCATCCCTGCTTTGTCATTACCCAGAGATTTTCACAATATAAAAAACACAGGGAGAAGAGACAAGGAAAAGTTTAAACACCAAGCCTCCTCCCCACAGTATCACGTTCTGGGCTAGAGATAGATTTTGCTATAATAGTTTTCATTGTGTGGAGCCCAGTAAGCATATTTTCCAACCAATCTTTTACATATACCATCATTTAGACATAACCAGGATGGAGAATCTGTAATGATGTAAAAACAGCAGAAGTGAAGGATCCAGGTAGTACTTCCCCCTGAAATTTCCCTAAATTGCATGAGTGAAGAGAAGGTCAGTTAACAGAGAGATTTTGCATAAAATCTGTTTCAAGGAGACTGGGTGCTGGTGGGTGTCTCCTTCCCCTCTCCTGGAGAGGAGGAGTGGGATTGGATTCCAGGATAGAAGGGGCAAATCTTCCTTTCAAGGACCAGAAATGATTAGAGGATTCCCAGGATAAACACCTTTTTTATCTGCCAGGTGTGGCTGTTGCTCCGCAGATAGGAAGCATGGGAATCTCAGAAAATCCTCAGCCAGGCACCTGTTTCTCCTACTGTTCCTTCTTAAGATTTGCCTGCTTGATGAGCCCTCCGCACACTAGCTAGGGAGGAGCGGGAGTTTCCGCAAGCCAGGGAATGGAGGAGAAGTCTGTCTCTGCTTTGAACATTTAATGTCCTTTCAGACACTATCAAGCAATGTTCTGTTTGTTAGTTTTTAATAGTTGTAAATGTTCTAGATACCCTCTCCCCTCCCCTGCCCTGCTTTGCTTGTTATGTTTGTTTAATAAATGGCAAAGAAAAAATCTTGTTTGTTGTACAAGAAGCTTAACCAAGCTCCCTGAATCCAAATGACTGTTAATTTTGTGTTAATAAAAGAGGGGAGAAAGAAACAGAAGGGTATGTACACATTCTTGCATCCCTATCCAACACTCTCAAAGTGTTGAAATCCTTTTGAGGAAGTGCTCTGCACCATCAGCTTGTATTGATTTCTGAGGTTCCTGGCTGGGGGTTGAGCGAGCTCCGTAATTCTCCAGAGATGCTCTGGATTGAGTTCTTTACATGTAAGATTTATTTTGAAGCCTAGACTCCAAATTGGCTAAGAAATATATTGTATTTACTATTTTCTTAAGCTGTTTTCAGCCATTAACTCTGGTATTTATATGTTACAGTGTGGGAAGTTCATAGTGGCAAATTCAGTTCAGTCCACAGGCAGTTCATGTTCAGAAAAAATAAGTTATCTCTCTTTGTTTGCCTTCCCTCTAATTAGCCTTATTTTGCCAGTGGACAAAGGCATCAGTTCTGTCACACAAAGCTGTATTAACACCCACCTGGGGTTTTGATGAGGTTAATATCTAAAATCAACTGAACCGGGTAGAAAAACATAATGTGGTGAGTGTTAAAAGGAAGTTATTTGACACAGATGGCTAAGCTATTTAAAGGACAAGAAAGTGTAGAGATGACTCAGTGGTGAGGCAGTTCAGTGAAGAAGCTCAGGAAATATGAAAGTTATCATAGCTTAGGTGTTATAGGTGCTAGAATCTCTTTTTTTTAAAAAAAAGGAGGAAATAATTAAATGTGACTTTTGTGATTAAAGCTATCTGGACAACTGAGAACTCCGAGTTACATGTTTGGATTTATGTATTTTTTCTATGTGTACATTTGTATTTATGATGGT
The DNA here is from genome assembly GCF_013100865.1 of Trachemys scripta elegans. NCBI lineage: Eukaryota > Metazoa > Chordata > Testudines > Emydidae > Trachemys > Trachemys scripta. Next base: position 127,168,040 of record NC_048299.1, on the reverse strand, counting down.
GATCAAACACCTCACCTGGGATGAAGAAAAGGGGAGGGCTGAAGAAGGAACCCTCAACAAATAGTTAGTAGAGGAGGCATGAAGTTTCACTGAACAACCTAAAGAGATGCCCCAAACTACTTATACTAGATAAGGGGAAGGATGAATCCTGATGAGTTCATTTTGGTCAGTGGTGTCAGGACCTCTAGAGATGGGTTTTTGTACACAGCAAAGAACTTGGTTTTCCCATGAAGCAGGGAGTCACTTGCTGGAACAAAAAAAGTGCAGCAAAGAATCTGAGCCGGATCCCCCATCTGCCAATGTAAGACAAGGCCTGAACGTGAGGTTTGTATGTTCCCTCATTTTGTTCCTCTCTCTCCTCCACCTCCCCCCCCCCCGAAAAAAAGGAAACAAGTGGTTTAAATGACTAAATGCAGTTTTCCAATATTGACTTTCTCTACACAATTATACAGGCTTCCAAAAGGTATTCCAACTTGGCCCATTGGGCAGAAATAAGAACAATGCCCATTTTGATATCACTGTACATCATATATTCAACAATTGATACTTTTTTATTAAGAATATTTCCAAGCATATTGTGACAGACCCAGACCAGTGGGGTACAGGAGTCTGGTAGAGGGCTCTTCCAGAGGGGAAGGTCTCTGGGCTGTTCTCCAACCCACATGGTGAATCTCTGAGGCAAGAAAATCCACCAATAAGTGCAGGACCCACCAAGATAGAGGAGGAACTTTATCACAATATAATAGATGGAATTCCATTTGCTTCAATGAGCTATTGAAGTAGAGATTTTTATATTTAACTGGACTCGAGCAAAAGTCTCATGAGTTTTCAGAGTTATTCAAGCACTTGCCAGAAATCATCTTTGTCTATCTGCCATGCAATTGGGAAAGGTCTGTCCAGATACTAGTGTCAAAATGAGTAGCTAATGTTTAATCTTAGATTATTTTGTAAGATGGAAAAAACATCATATATTGAGTGCAATGGTCTGCAGCTCTGAGGAACCTTTGCGGAACCTTGATAAAGTTTCCTGGACCCTGGACCTTGGTGCAATAGTCAAAAACAGACCAGGAAAAAAAATGTGGGAAGATTTGACAGTCTCGATTGTTTTAGAGCAATGTCCCAGACAAGATTATGGGTCCAAGAGAAAAGTGCAGAGTCAGCATTTCAGCAGTTAATTCCTTTCAGAATGCAAGAGCTGAGAAACCCGATGTGCAGGGCTGCCAGATGGCATGCATTATGTGTGAAAATCACACATTTGGCAGCCTCGTCTTCATTCCCACATTACCCAGTGTGTAAGGCACCTAACTGAGCTGTGTAAAGCCTACAGTCATTTGCTTGCTGGTGTGCCTTTGGGTCTCTAGAGGCCCCTCTGCCATCTGCTGAGCAGGCAGCTCAGTGCCTTCTCTCTCTGTGGGATCAGGCCCTAGAAGAACCAGCAGCTGGGAGATAGTGGTGGCTCATGAAAGCAGCTGGAGCAGCAGAATAAGATGGGACCTGATAATCAGTCCCAGATTCCCCTTGCTCCCATCATCCCCCACAAGGAACCTCTAGCAGACTCCGAGCTTCCAGTGGACTCCTCATCTGGGAGCCCAAGCATACTATAACCCCCCAAGACCCATTTAGCCCTCACCAGCAGGAGGAACCTTCCCAGACACCCTTGAACACCTCCCCACTTACCTGTTTGAGCCAGATCTGACAAGTTTTGTGTAATTCCATGACCTACCCTCCCCCACCACCACTGCTCAGGGCAGGGTGAGTTGACCGTAAATTTAAATGTATGTCTATATGTGGATTGTTTACATGTATGCAAATTAGCTCATTACATAATTTGCATAAGTTTCTACATACTAGAACAAAACTTGGCAGCTGTGGGTGAACTGCTTCACATTTTATTCTATTATTTTTTATTTAATCATTACCTAAATAGCACAACAGGCGTTCACGACATTTTACAAACGTAGAGAGATATGGTCTCTTCCATGAGGAGCTCACATTCTAATTGGGACAGACACAGAAATAAATTCACAGTTAAGTACAAGAGAGGCTAGAAATCATCAATGTGAGGCTGAGGGAAATACAGTAAAAAAAATTAAATTGGGATTGAAAGGGGTTTGTTTGGGGAAGAATATATAAAAAGGTTTATTGTGGATGAAGTAGAGCAGTGCAGAGGGTATATCTCAGAGGTCACTGTCAAAGACAGGAGGTTTTCATGATGGAGAAAGAGGGGTGGGACAACATATGGCAGATATAGTAAATAGAAGACTTTTAAAAAATATTTGTTAGAAAGTGTCAGCTGAAATAATGTGTCTTGTCCAATTCCATAGTAAGCTGTTCTTCAATAGGATGAACAGATTGATGCAAATAGTATTGTGAGATTTGACGTCAATGCCATAGTAGATGACAGATGTTGTTGAAGTTTAATGATGCAATATAGGAGGATTTCATCCTTTGCAATCTTTTGCCCTTCTTTTTCTATATAAGACATTCTGAGCTGCCTACAGCATAGAAGGCAGCATCCAAAGAAACAAAGCCCAGGATTTGATTTGAATGATTTCTCTAAAGATGTTTCATAATATCTATGCTGCCCATATAACCAACTCTTCCCTTCCCCTGCCACCAAAGTACACACCCAATTTATCTGCATTTTGCATAGAACAGGAAACAAAATATGACATAGATCATCAGGAATGATAAAAATTGCTCAAAACAATAGATGTTAAATGCTGTCTTTGAAAAAGGACACGGATGAGGAATACAGAAAATGCTATTATTATTTGTTTGGAGAAAAGTGTAAAATGAGTTTGTACTAATAAAGGAAGCAGAGGTGGGTAAATTTGCTTCTTTTATTCTCATTTTAGAGTCAGAATTTTCTCTTTGATTTTGGTTCTCAAAGAAGATGGTGATAAAGGTTTATGTATTTACTCTCGTTTGGGAGGGAGGTATCATATTATCATTAGCATATGCATTCCCAACTACTCTTGCTCCTAATATGTGGTTTGTTATCCAGTGGTTTACATTTATAAGTGGATATTATAGTAACTTAAGGCTAAAATCTTTCCTGCCCTCTGGGCTCTGGTGGGGGGATTGCTTTACCAGGGGGAGGGGAATCTGAACCCCACTCCCTAGTCCCTTCATGTCATCTGGAATCTGGGGCTCACTGCTCTCCTAGGAGTGTCTTAGCCTTGCTCCCTGCCCCCCTGTAAGCTGGGTAGACCTGAAGCATGGCTGGAGAAGCTTAGCTGAAACAGTGGTGGGAATCCCAGCTGGAAGTGGGTATTGAGAATGAGTGGCCCAGCTCAGTGTGCAGCTCAGCTACATAACCAAGGTAGCATGCATGCCCCTCCAGTAAGTTGCTGCCTGTGATATGTGTATGCAACACCACAGGTCAGCAGACAGCAAGGAGCAACTTCTTACATGTGAATGGCTTCTACAGTGCCAACTAATAGCTGGGATGGGAGGAGGAGCTGGAAATGTTGGTGGGGGAGCTACATATTGCGGGGAATAGTGGGGCAGGAGATGGAGAAGGAAGAGAGACACATCAATCTTCTCTCATGTGCTTTACTGTAACAACCATGAAATAAAACTGTCAAGGTTTTCGGACATAGACAATGGATGATATTCCCCTCACTGGCCCTGTTAGCAACTACACATTGCAACATTTCAGAGGATGATCATTATCCTTACTCCATTATAACAAAATGCACAGGAGTGGGGAGGAGTACAGAGGCATCACATAGCAAAGTATGGCCTAACTTCTGCCCTAGTGGAAACACCACTGGACTTGGACTATTCCTAGCTCTGCCACTGGCCTTCTGGGTGACTGTGGGCAAATCATGTCATCACTCGGTGCGTCAGTGTCCCATCTGTGAAATGGGGATAATGATGTAAAGTTCTTTGAGATCTACTGATAAAAAGCACTATATAAAAGCTAAGTATTTTGATTATTACCTAGCCATAGTTACATATCAATAGCAAACATAGGTGAGGCCTATGACCATCTGAATGATCATTAATTGCTACCAACAAACATTTCTCTTTTTGTTTAAAAACTGGAAATTAAATGGCAAAACAAATTGTTAACGTAGAGTTAGGGTTGCCCAGTGATAGCTTGTGCTGTTTCAGAAAGTCAAGTTCAGCAAAACTGAAACTTCTAAAAACCAGGAAGTACAGAGTTTAGGTATATGTCCATACAACCTTAACTCTGCCTCCCTGAGTTAGCAATAGCCGCTGGGAATTATCTGCATGCTCTCCAGCTTCATTCCTTGTTAGGTGTAGCTGTATCACATGGCAGACGGATAAGTTGGAGCAACTTAGAGGAGCTGTGACTGTGATGTGAGGAGATGTGGGTCTAGTCCCCCACATGTGTTTTCTCAGAGGAAGGAAGTGTGGTATGTACATTGAGGTTCCTGTGTGCATCATTTCAATATAGAATTCTGTAGGTTGTGTCAATAGAAGAGCCCTGGGGACTTCTTGCCCTGGGTATTTTTAATAGTGAGGTTGGATATAAGAGCAGTCTGTGGATTTAATGGTGAGTATGAGAAAGTGATATCCTGTGATAGATTTATGTGATATCCTAAGTGCAAGTGTGAAGGGGTTGTAAAAGGGTGTGAAGTGGTTGTTAAATATTACAAATGTGGTATTCTTCTGGGGGAGATATCCAGGGCCAATCGGGGGCTGGGGAGGGGCATTTGGCCTGGGCTTCAAGCTCAAAGGGGGCCTCAAATTTAGACACTTCTTAATTTTTTGGTATTTAAATTGGATTGCAAACCAAAGGAATTGCTTCAAGAAATAGTCAAACTTGGACTCTCTGGGGTGTTTCCTAATATCACAATTGCATTGCGTATTTTTGTCAGTTTGCCTGCATCAGTGGCTTCAGGTACACACCTTCAACGTGTTGAAGCAGGTAAAGAACTATCAGCATTCAACTATGGGACAAGAGCGTTTGAATGGGCTCGCCATGCTTAATATCAACTGTGACATTGCATGAAAGCTAGATATTTCCTCAATAATTAGTGCATTTCCACAGAAAAAGGCTAGAAAAGTATTTGTTAAATAAAAAATATTCAAATTATGTCTCACACTCTTTTTTTTTTTGGTGCCTTATTTTATTTTCACATGTCATAATTTTTTACTTGTATTATGGCTAGGGGCCTCAAAATCTTGAAGTGGCCTGAGGCCTCTCTGGATCTCTAAGAGGGCCTGGAGGTAGCATCTGACCATTGCAGTAAAAGGCAGTGCTGGTGTTGTGTGTGTGTGTGTGTGTTGTTATCAGGGCCGGCTCCAGGCACCAGCTTCTCAAGCAGGTGCTTGGGGCGGCCGCTTGGGAGAGGGGCGGCAGGTCCAGGTATTCGGCGGCAATTCGGCAGACGGTCCCTCACTCCGGCTCGGAGTGAAGGACCTCCCGCCGAATTGCCGCCGCAGATTGCGATCGCGGCCGCGGCTTTTTTTTTTTTTTTTTTTGGTTTTGGCTGCTTGGGGCGGCCAAAACCCTGGAGCCGGCCCTGGTTGTTATGGGTATATTGAGCATTGCTCAGAGGGCAAAGTTAAGGTAATGTGGGTGTTTATCTTAACTCTGTATTTCCTGGTCTTCAGAAGTTTGAGTTTTGCTGAACTCGATATTATGGAAGGGAATGAGTTACCACTGGGCAATCTTAAATCTGCATTAACAACATTTTTTTACATTTAATACTTGCTGTCATCACTATCCATGAAAATCCTAATTGATTAGAACTTTTTTCTAGTATTGTTACAAGATTCCTGGCAGTTTGCAAAACAGTCTACACGAACCACAAGCACTGAAAAATGAAGCACATCACTGCAGGTGGCACCAACTAGAGCTTTCAGTTCTCATGGTTAAGATGTTCTCTTTCTCAACGGATAATTTTCTTCTAGTCTTTTTGTCAAGGTTTTTGTTTGTTTGGTTGTTATTTTTTTTTTTCTTGGTGGTTTAGGGTCATTTAGTTCAGATTCTAAAATAAATCAAAACATTCTTCCCGAGTTTCATGACCACCTCAGCACACACAGTATAGGCTGACAGAGATTTCATTATTAGCCTTTCAGAGAAAGTGACATGGACTTCTTAGACTGTGGATGGGGGGGAATTAGATACAGATTTACTAATAGTTTTGATGAGCACATACTTGCAAATGATCCTTTCGCCTCATATATGTTGTTGCTGATTTCTTTTAAAAAAGTTAAGCAGCTTTTTTGTTTCCTATTTATTATGTTAGATCAGGGATCGGCAACCTTTGGCACGCGTCTCGCAGGGTAAGCCCCCTGGCAGGCCGGGCCGGTTTGTTTACCTGTCGCGTCCACAGGTTCAGCCGATCGCGGCTCCCACTGGCCGCGGTTTGCCATCCCAGGCCAATAAAGGCTGCGGGAAGCGGCGCAGGCCGAGGGATGTGCTGCCCGCCGCTTCCCGCCACCTCCATTGGCCTGGAGCGGTGAACTGTAGACAGTGGGAGCCGCGATTGGCCGAACCTGCGGCAGATAAACAAACCGGCCCGGCCCGCCAGGGGGCTTACCCTGGCGAGCCGCGTGCCAAAGGTTGCTGATCCCTGTGTTAGATCTTGAAATGGGGTAGCAGAAGTGGGGGGTGGGAACTTCCAGTAACATTTTTTTAAAAACATTTTTTCTAGATTGTAAGGTTTTCCGTGTAAGTTACACAATGTTCTCTGCGTTCGGACTAATGTGTGTTTAAATGTCTCTTTATTAATACAATGTACATTTTCAGCTGAAATTGTGTGTGCACCTGTGTGTTTTTGTGTCCGTATTTTACAGGCAAGAATATTGGTAGAAAAGTGGAGTGATTTGATCAAAGTCACAGTGTGTAAGCACAAAAACTGAGATTAAGGCTTGGGACTTCCCAGTGCTAGTCCTGCTCATAAATTATTAGAATTCAAAATATGTTTAAAAAATCCAAAATTATAGGTTAACACATTTCCTTTTTCTAATCTTCCAAAATCAGAAGGGCTTTCCCCAAATATATTACTAACTTGATCCACATTCTTACTATACTTCCCAATTTTAAAATATTTATTCAGGATTTAATTGATATAGTTTTCTCATACGTTGTGTTGGACCTGGGATAGGCTGTCTCTTAGACTTATCTGTTTTTTTGTTATTTTGAAGATTGACATTTTATGTATTGGTGACCTTCTCTATATCATTCCAGCTCACTAAAATATAGTGCAAGAAACACTGTAGAAGACACAGTTAGACAAAGACTTCCTTATCTTGTATAACCTCTTTTAAATTCTTTGCTTTTCAAAACTAAGGAAGGGTATAATAAGGAACTTGAGAAGGCTCTAGAAAAACAGGAAAGTGGGCAAGAGATGCAATTCATCATAGACAAGTACAATTAAGATTACAATTAAAGGGAAAAAATTATATTGTCAGGATATGTTATGCCATTGTATAAATTCATGATACATTGTCTCTAATATGTTCAGTTTAGTCATCTGCTCTGAATACACCTTCAGCAATGGTCCCAGCAAAAGTCCAGAGAAGGTGACTGCGTGAGAGGCAGTAGCTATGTCAATGGGAGAGGCTCAATTTTCACACTCCTGAGCAATGTAGTTATACTGATGTAAGTTTATAGTGTAGACCTGGCCTTAGAGCTGAGCCTGATTGTACATCTGTGTCTTATTTTCTTTTAAGAGCCAAGGTGGGTGAGGTAATAGCTTTTATTGGACCAACATCTTTTGGAGAAAAAGACAAGCTTTCCAGCTACACAGGTCTCAGAAAGATATTCCTTTCAGGCCTGGAAAAGGTTTCTCCAGCCTTGTGTACACTACTGGGGAAATTCAATCTAAGCTATGCAATTTGAGTTATGTGTATTGCGTAACTCAAATCGATGTAGCTTAGACCTACTTACTGCAGGGTCCACACTACGCGATGTCAATGGGAGATTGTTCAGCATAATAGTTAACACATTTTAAGGGACCATTCAAGTGAAGTGGCCCATTAACACCGCTGCAGTCATAGGACAAAAAAGGGCTGTTCGTGGGGTTACATATTTGTTGTATTAAGCCAGGGGGTGTCAAAGTGGGGGTCGTGACCCCTCAGGGGGTCATGAGGTTATTACATGAGGTGGGATCACAAATTGTTAGCCTGCACCCCCAAGCTCCACTTCGCCTCCAGCATTTATAATAGTGTTAAATATTTTAAAAAGTGTTTTTAATTTATAAGGGAGGTTGCACTCAGAGGCTTGCTGTGTGAAAGGCGTCACCAGTACAAAAGTTTGAGAACCACTGTTAAGCCATAAATCCAGTGTAAGTTACACAATGTATTAAGATCTTTATTAAGATCATGATTTAATGTTTTTAACAAAATTATGAATTAAAGTTCTTGTCTTTTGAAGGTGTTGTGAAGTTTTCCTTTCAGGACAAGAACTGAGAGGACAGATATGGAGTGATTGTTTTGTGGAAAGTTTGCCCACAGGTGCTATGGTGTTTTTGTCTTTTATCATTTTTCGGTATGAGTTCATTTGAGAACATAGCGATTGTCTGGTTTCACTCACATAGTTGTTATTGGGCATTTAGTTCACTGGAGGAGGTACATAGGCATGCATCTTGAAAAGTGTTTTGTGGGAGGTATTGAACATTATAGTAGTGGAGATAAGTCTGCAAGTTTTGCATGTGTTGTTATGGCAGGATCTGATGCTGCTTTGAGGTGGAGGTTGTCCGAAGGCCAGAAGAGAGGTATCAGGAAGGATTTCTTTCAGGATGTGGTCCCCATTGAGTATGTGTTCCAGTGTGGGGTAGTAGGTGTTAACTAAGGGTGTGTGGTCGATACAGGAGGGGAAAAAAAAAAGGAAAACATTTGAAGCATGATCTCGTGGGGTATTTGAGTTGGCTATTCCATGATATGATCTACTTCTCTGGTGGAGTGTCCTTGTTTGTTGAAGGTGGTTTTAAGTGTGTTAATGTGCATATCCTGGACTTTCTCCTCAAAGTGTATGTTGCGGTATCTGAGGATCTGGCTGTAGATAACAGATTTCTTAGTGTGTTTGGGGTTGTTACTGGATCTGTGTATGTAAGTTTGGTGATCCATGGGTTTCTTGTACATAGTTGTCTACACAGTTCCATTGCTGAAACTGATTGGGGTGTCCAGGAAGCCGATGCAGATGTGGGAGGGTTCTAGAGAGAGTTGGATGGTTGTTGACGTTGTGGTGGAAATCTATGAGGGAGTTTAGGTCATCTGTCCAGAGATTGAAAATATAATTGATGTATCTGAGGTATATCATTGGTTTTGTGGTGCATTTGTCTTGTGGTTTTGTGTTGTATTTTTTTGGCCAGGGGGATTGGTCATTTTAGGTAATAATAGAACAAGAGAGTTCCATCTCAAGGAAACTCTTCTTCTCCTAACTTAAAAAAAAAAAGGTGGGATGGGGAAATTGTGTTTCTAAGGCACAAATGTCTGTGTCTGTTTTAAGTGTTCATTTTTGTTAGCTTGTATAAAGGAAATTTTTGTCATGTTCAGTAATGAATCTGTGATTAATCTGTGTACCAGCATAGCTATATCACTATGTGCCATTTTAGTTACTTGGGGTAATTTGTCAACTCCCTATATCAAGGGAGGCAGTATACAAATATGAATAGCCATTTGCTCAATTAAATCAATCAATCAATAACAATTATTCAGGACTGATTCAGTTGCTCCCACCCCTTTTATGATGGAAAGTGACCTTTAAGGTTTATACTGTTGCTTAAGATGTAGTGATTCACCCTGGAAGGCAGTTTCATGCAGCAATGATTATTAAACATTCGCATTTAATAAGTTTCATTTCCAGCAAATCTGATTCTCATTTCCCCACTTGTTCTAGACAGACTGGATGTCACCATCGCTTGATCTCTGACTGCCTGTGACATATAAGAAAGCATTAACAAAATAGGTGTTGGGGAGGGTGGAGGGAAAGAAATTATCTTGCAACTAACCTATGTATTTCCACAAGTGACTTCAGATTAGGAAGCTTTTTACAGATCTAATTGTGAACCTACTTCAGTTGGAAGGCTGAGAAATAGGCCTTTTCTAAACTTTCATTTCTCTTAACATCTCTGACCAGTGGTAGCAATGGAGGTGTCCAGAAATGATTCCCATAATGTATTTAGTCTGCTGTATATTATTGTGTGACTACAGTAGCTGCCAAAAATGTGGTTCTGAGAACTACCAGCAGAAGCCAGGGACAGGTGTCTGATCTGCAAATTGGCGGTGCCTGAAGCCTGGTTAGCCAAGTTCCCATGTTCAGCCCACAGTGGATCTTCCTCTGTAGCTGGGGACTGAGGACAAAGCTGATCCATTGCAGCTCCTTCCTCTTCATCTCCCAGAGACCACAACAAAAGAAGCATTTTTTAATCCTCTATCAAGGAAATTACCAGTACAAATGTAATGGGTTTGATATAAATATGTGTGCAAATGTAGGGTGAAATTTACCTCATTGCCAACACAAGGCACTTCATATAGGCCTCATGTTAAGGATTTGAATGGGGCTGGAAGGGTAAACCTCTCATAGACTGATGAACTGGACGTTAATTTTCATTCTTAGCATGACCCTTCTAGCATGTTGCTAGTTCGTCTCTCCTTGCTCCAAAATTTGAACATCCCTGCTAGAAATATTACACAATTTGCTGTGTGGTGTTACATAAACATTGCACTGCACTACTTAAATCTGAAGTGCCCTAATATCAGACAGTGTCACTGGTGCTAAATAAATGGGGTATGCCACCAGTATCCAAAGTAGTATACTACGGAGGGAAAAAAAGTAAATATGCTCCAGTTCACAGATTCTGTGACTCAGTCTGGGTTTTGAAAGCCAACTCATTTGGCACATCTTAAATCATAAGTATTGTTGTTGAAAACTGGAGAAGCTAGTGTATTAGTGGTGAATTGGCGTATTAAGGAACATCTAATTTGTTATCTATACAGACATCCTGATTTTTGCGAATGTTTGGGGTTATTTATTTTTATTTTTTTATTGCATGACTGAAACAATTCAGCAAAATGGACATGAATTTGCAAAACATTTCAGTGTTGCTGATCCTGCATTTTTCGCCAAAAAAATCTTTTAACTGATAATTTTTGTTCAACTCTGATCATTATTTTCCATTTCCCTCTTCACTTACGACTGTTGGGATCCCTCAAAGTCCTGCTCTTACAAACAGGAAGTCAATCAGCTTCTACCCTGGGGAGCCAGGGTTGGTGAGGCATCTATAAAGTTACTACACTGATGTAGGGTACGGTGCGTATCTCCTGTAGCTTATCCTCCAAATTCACCCTCTTTGCCCAGCAGAATTGCACCAATTCTACTGCCAGAGGACTCTCCATGATGATGGAGGCATAGGCTGGATTTGGCCCTCTCTGTGTGCAGCCTGCGGTATTTGCAAAATTAGAACAGTTGAGGGAACTAGATGGCTTTGGGGGCTAGTGATAGAATTCAGCTGTAGATGACTAGTTAGATTCTAGACCAGATCCTTAGTGATTGAAAGATAACTCCATTTGTTGATTGTTTTTTAACCTATGTGAAATGAGTTGGTAACCTCAGTTCAGTTGGTTATTAGAGACTTGTGTCACAAAATCCATCACTACAGTTGGTAATCTTATTAGCACTCCCAGCAGAGGACTGAAAGGAGAGGGAGACTAAATGGTCCTTTGATTCTGGGGTTTACATAAGTGGAGCAATATGGTAAAGCTTATTCTTGGGGCAGGGACCAGTTTTTTGTTCTATGCCTGTACAGTGTCTAGCACAATGAGGTCCTGGTCCTTGCAGGGCCGGCTCCAGGCACCAGCTGAGCAAGCTGGTGCTTGGGGCAGCAGATTGTTCGAGGTGGCATTCTGCCCAATCCTAGGGCAGCACGGCCACTTTTTTTTTTTTGTGCTCCGGCCGCCCGGTAGGGGGTGGCGGCGCGGAGAACCAGAGTGCCCTGCAGGGCAGTCCTCTTCCTTCCCTCCCTGCCGACCAGAGCGGAGCCCTCGTGGCAGGCGGCAGGAGGCGGAGCAGCGGGAGGGGCCGCGTGGCAGCGCCCCTGCTGTAGCCCTGGCCACCCCCTTCTCTCTCTCTCTCTCTCCTGCCTGCTCCCTCCCCCTCCTTCCCTCTCCCCCCCGCAGCCAGTCCCCCTGCATCTGCGCTCCAGCCGCGCTGCAGGTTTTTTTTTTTTTTTTTTGCTTGGGGCGGCCAAAAAGCCAGAGCCGGCCCTGGGTCCTTGACTAGATTCCTACAAATGAAGAAGAAGAAGAAGAACTGCTGCTGGCTATGTGATACCTGCTCTGTGGTTAAATTAGGAATGTCATCCTCCAGTATCTTTAACAATCTGACATTTGAGCTCTAAATGACATTTAAAAACGGGAAAATAATAGAACAATTATAGTTGAGAGTGAACTTCATTGGAAGCCTGTGTATAGACAGGACTGAACAATATATGGAGCAGTTAAAAATAGCCCTTAAATAAAGGGTTATGTGTCTGACATACATATGATATCTTTTCATAAATGTTTCTGCATAAGTAGCTATACTTGAAAACTTCGTATTCATGCAGAGTGCTAGAGAAATTTGAGAGGTCTCTGTGCAGAGGAGGACATGCACTGCTCAAAACCCTTTTGGAGGGTTTGTAATCAAAATCATTCAGCCTCATCAATAAAGAAAATCAGAAATATTTGTAACACAGATACAAGATTCTGTCCTAGGAAATACTATGTTTGCATTGCTATTGGCCGTAGGAGACAGGGATTTTGTATTTTGCAGAAGACCTAAGGAAGAAAAAGAACTTGACTATAAAATTAGGGAAATCGCTTGCCCCCTGATATGCTAGCCTGCAGTTAAAAGGAAATATGTTATTAAATCAGAAATTCTCTCTCTCTCAAAAAAAGAAAAAACACAAAGCCATCATTTTTTTTTCCCCAGCAAAAGTGGGAATTAAGAACAAGGACAAAAATTGTGTATTCCAGCATCTAAAAGACTACAGAGAAATAATTGGGAGAGATTGTGAAAAGTCAGTTGGAGATTGACGGCTGGATTAAAAAAGATACAAAATCTTATTTACTATATTGATTCAGTTTGATGTTGCTTTTTGACTTATTTTTTAGTGTTTATCGAGATCTGATCTGGGGTTTAGGGGTTAGAATTTCAGAAATATTTCCTGCTGTTGTTTAATACCTGAGTTATTTACTACCTAATAATTTTATTAAATATTTAAAAGCAGTTCTGTACCAATCCCCAGAGAGGTGGTTATTGCAGTCAGGGGTATGACGTAGTTGTTTTTAATTAGACATCAAATACCTCAGAAATGCAAAACAAGGCTTCAGCCTTCTTTTTGGTGACTGATGTCTTTGTGTATATGTTGTTTCACAGTCACCGCTTTTTTTTTCTGTTTTTACTTCCCTTCCCTTGTCAATGGGCCCCTAAAATGCTTCAATATTTTAAAAGCGTAGTAAAGCCTGGTAGTTGGAAATTGCTTTACGCAGAAGACCCCAGAGTTTCTCTATCCACTCACTATTCCTGAATCATTCTTTGGGTCTTTTTCTTCCACATTCCATAAACTGTGGATATCCAATGCAGCAGGTTAAAAAGGAGTGAGACAGTACTTGCCTGTGTAGCTATTTCCTTGTGGTTCAATTACAGAAACAATGGAGAAGATTGTGTACTGCCATGGTTCTTTGTAAAATTACATGGATAGCTGCTGTATAATAGTTTTGTATAAAACCTCACAAAATCACACTAAACTAAGTAATGAAAAAGAAAATAATTTCTCCTTATTGTACTAGGGTTACCATATCTCATAAATAAAAAAAGAGGACCCTCCATGGGCCCTGGTCCCGCCCATTTCCCCACCCATAGCCCTGCCCCAACTCCGCCCCTTCCCCACCCTAACTCCGCCCCCTCCTCCCTTTCACTCCCAGCCAGGGGGAAAGGGCTGCCCCAGTGCTACCGGCTTCAGGGGTTGCTGGGCAGCCCCCAGACCCTGCGCCCCCAGCCGGCGCTTCCCCAGCGCAGCTGGAGCCCGGGAGGGGAAGCGCCCAGCTGGGGGCGCAGTGTCTGGAGGCTGCCCGGCAAACCGTGAAACCGGTAGCGCTCGGGCTTTGGGCAGCCCCTATGCCTCCGGACC